>NW_005843082.1:230547-262249 GCF_000455745.1 Alligator sinensis
GAATGAGGGTATGTAAGGCCAAGATTAGTGTGCACTCAGTAATCCAGAATGCAAAAGCTTGCACTGTCTATCAGGAATTCTTCTGTATTAATACGCCAGGCACCCACCTCCATTTCAACTTGTGTTCTAGAAAGGCCACATAGGAAAACAGCATGCTATAGCAATAGCATGTTGGCCACACTTAAAAAAAAAAAAAAGTACACAAGTGGAACATTAAGGTAAGCACCATCCTTGGCAGCCTCCAATATGAATTATAGGATCTTTCCAACCTATTTAGCGAGGCTCTTTGGGATGGGACATATTTCACAGTGCTGAGTAGAAAACCAGCTCCTATATTAATAAAGCCAGTTGCAAAGATAGTCAGCAGTTTGTTTTTTTTTTAAATCAGAAATTAATTTGGAGAGGGAGGAATCATTCTACATATACTTAGATGTGACTGATATACTCTAGCTAAAATTATTTCTTTCAACATGCAATTGGAGTAGTTGGATGACCCCCAGCTGGAGTTGGCTCGTAAGCAGAGTTACTCTAGAAGCATACCTGTTTGAAGAACTGGGGGTAGAAAAAATATCAATGGCTGGTGTAGTCATTAAGCTTCCTGCTACAGTTGACACAGGAGAAGCTGCTGTTGTTAAAGAGGTATGAGGTTTCTTTGCAAGTTCTTTTAGACGTTGTTCCTGTTGGAAAATTGAGCTGGCATAAGAAATCCAGAAACAAGATTTGTTTATAGGGCACAGAGGTACATAAAAAAAAATTCTTGAGAATTTTTACTCACTCCATACAATAACATCAGGGCGTTTTGTTTGTTTTACACAAATTCTTTGTATACATACAAGATAAACATTTAAAGAATAAGAGGATGTTCCATATCTTTGAAACAAGTTAATTGATAAGCCAATAAGCAAGAAGAATAGTACATAATCCCAGGTTCTTGAAAATAATACTAGATAGCAAGTAAAATACTATACATAATTTGAGGATTCTAACAATTTAAGACAGTGCACATATTAGTACCATATTGACTCGATTCCAAAATGAAGCTTTCCCTCATATAACATGGTGGAGGGAGGGTCCCTTGGCATAGAATCAAATACCAGGATATGGGGGGCAGCAGCTGCTGCAGCTCCAGCTCCACCCCGTATAGGTTTGGTATCATAGCTGCAGCTGCTGCCTGCCCTGCCCCTGCACCCCGCCATCTCCCTGCAGCATCTACCCCCCAGTCCCCACTGATCCCCCACCTTTCCTCTGTGCCAGCAGGCTATAAGCACACTGCAGCCTAGGGTGCTGAGCCTAACCTGTAGCAGTGACGGTCACAGGAAAGGCAGAGGTGGCAGGGGGCAGGCACAAGAAGGGAGCAAGCTGCTTGACCTCCCCCACACCACCGATAGCCCCCCACTGCTCTGCCCCCCCAGTGATGGGGGTATAAATTAAAGATCACCTGCCAATAATTAGGTTCTATACATGAAAAAATTGTAACCCATTTATACATTTTCCATATATAGAACCTAATTATTGGGGGTGAAGGGTCTTACATTCAGGATCATCTTAAAATTTGAGAAATACAGTACATAGTTAAATAAACAACCTTACTACTGGATAAGAAGACATGCTTACCTTTAAAGCTTTTAAACGAGCCTGTTCTTCCTCTAATGCAGCTTGCTTTTCCCTTTCATCTACTTTAGTGAGAGACAGGCCAGTACTTGCAAGGGAAGAGACTGCATTGGAAAGGGTAGTAGCCCTAGAGTAATTGGACAAAGGGAGGGAAAAACTGGCTGTTCATGCATGACATGGGATGGGAATACCCGATTAGAAAATGCTTTGCTTGCTTTTCAGATCATTTATAGAAGGTGCACTTTTAAGCCAGTGACATACAAAACAGTTTACAAGAGTCAGCAACAAGTAAGTGGTTTTTGGTGATATCTTTTGTTGGACCAACAATAGTAGGAAGAGATGTTAGATAAGAATGGGTGCAAAGTGATCTGAAGTCACTTCACATGAGTTCATGCTTGTAGTTTTGTTCCATTTCTCTGCTAAATTGTAAATTGAATTTTCACAGATCTGACGTGCACATTTTGCACATGCATAGGAAAGTTTTAATACCTTAGGTACTATTTGTAAGTACATTTTGAATTAAATTCAAAATTTTAACATAAGCCAGATATTAAAATAAGTCTTTGGCTAGAAAGAGACACTGCCCATTAAAGAGAATCAACTGTGTTCCAGCACAATTGATCCCCTTTATTGGGTGAAACACATTGACCCTTGTCCCACCCTTTATGATGCAATCCCAGGGGCAATGTGATCTCCCTGTTTTGCCCTCCAGCTGTCTACCTTGCTGAGTGGGGAGGTCAGGCTGAGCGCAGAAATGCTTTTCCCCACTTAACCAGACTCACTTCTGTGATTGCTGGAGACTGGTCTGGCTGAGTGGGGAATCCCGACATCCCCCACATATGGAAAGGCACCCCAAATGCCTTGGCATGTCTATTGTTTTATTTTGTTTTTTAAAAATTTGATGACAAGTTGAAAAGTAATGCAAAGAAAATTATATTTACAAGTAACCTATTTAAGACTAAACATTACATTCTGTATTTATTTGTATACCACACTCCGTTCCACACAAAAAATTAGCCTTCGAACATCAGGGTGAGTTTGACTGGGGAAGCTGATTTTCTGCCCAGGATAGGCAGCAGAGAAATGAGGTAAGATAGCTGTTGCTGATTTTAATTCTATTCCTTCCAGTAGCCACAAGGAGGCAGGGGCAGAACCCAGCAGGAACAGATTTGGGGGATGGAGAGGGTGCAGTTGCACCCCATTTTGCTTTCTGCTCCACCCAAAGTTTAAAACCAACTGTGTGGCGGCAGCAGTGGCATTTCTATTCAGGCAGTGCTAAGGAAGTCAGTTGACTTCATTAGCTCATTATAATCCACCTCCTTTCAGTTCAATCTTCACTCCATGGATGTTAACCTTCTTAACCTTCTCACCTTTAAGAGTCTTGATGTTCCACTAATCAAACTATCCTTTCTTCAGCAATTTCTGTCTGTTAGGAGAAGAGACCAGGAGTAACTTTCACTGCCCTGCAGGCTATTTTTAAGCTCTTTGCGAAATTCTAGATCTATCAATGAAGTCCAGTCATCGTCAGCAGCTGGTTTCAGCTTTTGTCTGAGTGACCAAGAGCTACTGACAATTCAGCTGCAAAAGGGTTAATACTGTACTTCCTGGCTGAGCAGAAGAGAGGGTGAGGGAGCTGAAGATTATGCTCTGTCCCTGCCTTCCCAAAAACAAGGTGCATGTCCTATTTAAAGGCATGCAGTATGAGGGAAAACAGTTTAATGTTTAATTTAAATTAGGAGCTTTCCTCTCAGTACCGTGGTATTTATATCATAGGTTTTGCATGACCTGCTCATGATTTTATATCTAGAAAGGGAACCATGTTTTATTAAGTGTTTAAATAGTGAACAGCCACAGATATTAAAATCTTACAGGCATGCCTGGATGTTGAATACATTTCAATATCTAGTACTGCTAACTAGACATGGGCAGCTTTCCAAGCAATAAGCACCATGAGTTCCATAGCATTCACTTAAGTTCTATCATTACATGAAAGGTAAAGACACTTTTCCAACATTAAGTTATAAAAGCCACTCACAACATACATATTGAGTGGCTGTTTCTGTACTGTGGCAGCAATGTCATGTTCGTGGCATTTAAAAGAAAGCGGTTTTTAAGTAACCCATCTATTGGCTATGTAACAGTAATAGTATACATACCTGCTTGCAGCTGTGGAGTCTTTGATTTTCTTCCCATCCAAAGAGGCTAAATGTTGTTCCAAAGCATCAAGAAGACTGCTTGGTGCCTGCAAAAGAGCAGTGAGGGAATTGATATGAAAAATCCAAAACAAAAAACAGACAACAGCTGAAAGAAGAAGCTAATACCCTATTCCCCCAGTGCTGGAAAGTATAATTGAAGTGAAGTGGAAGTGTCTAAAAACACCAAACCAACAAAGAAAAACCACAAAGTAATGCTAAAATTTCGCTTTCAGTAGAGAAATCATTGAGCAAAGCATTTAAAGCATCAGGCAACATAGTATTCACCATCCTCCTTTGGTAGTGTTATTGGTCACGATGGTTTATCATCAAAAAACTACTGAATGAAAGTGTGAAAAAGTGAACAGTAAGAAAAGGCAGGAAGAAAAAAAGTTGAGTAGTCACATTCCAAAGGACACTAAGCAGGAAGCTGGACCAATCTGAAGCATGCATATCCTCTGCAAGTCATTGTAAAGACTTAACTAACATTTTGAAGCCTTCTACTAGAAAACAGCCACATTGCTAAATTTCAACGATTTGCAACTGCTCCATTCTGTAAGTCCACACAGTCAGATCAGTTTCCATCATGCTTTTCAACAGCTTTTAAAGTTAAGGACTGTGTTTAAACTTGAATATTTAATTGTTTGACTTATGTTCTCTTGAAAGCAGAAAACAAAATTGAGTTTAGAACAGAATCCTTAACTTAAAAGCAGAACTGATGCACAAAATATAAATCAACTGTAAACAACTTAAATTCTCATTTATTAGGATCCTAAGCTTGGGAGAACACTAGTCTATAAAAGGGTGCCACTCTGCCCTGCCTGGGAATTAGAATTAAACTTAATCATGAACAGACAACTTATGCAAAAAAGCATAAAGGAAAGACAAAATGCTAAGTTTTTCTGATTATGCAATCCAGAAGCCAACATGCCATGCATTGACACATGCATAATTTATCTACCTGAGAAAGATCTGGAATGTCTCCTCTGTCAATTCCAACTTGCTGCAATAAAATAAATACAATGAGCTTCAGAACCATCCTTCTGCTTGCTTATAGACTTCAATGCTCAAAGAGAAATCATGTTAAAGTGAAATAATACAAGAAAAGCCAAAGCCATGTGTAATTGTGGTTCTGTCTGTAATGAGATTAATTTGGTTGTATAAAAACTGAAACCAGTTGTCTGTTAAATGTACATGCAGTTGTAATGAAGTTGAAATAAAGTTATCTGCTCAGGGTTTATAACTGTGGTTTGTTAAACCCTTCCATTAAGGTCCACAAGAAAAGGTTTTGAGAAAAAGCCAGGAAGTTCAAGACTGAGATATCAGGGAGTCTCATCTCTCAAAGTAGTCTATGGAATTTGAGCACTACTGACATACAGCAAACAGCTGGAAAGAAATCAGCTAACGGAACTGACACAACCCATTTTTCTCTTGAAGATTACAATGTACTCTCCATGATATATTAAATGGGCATCTTTTCTTTTAGCTTGAGAGCTGGCACTTCTGCCATAAAACCATGATGGCAAGGGTTACCTCTGCAACTTTGAGGAACTCTGAAATCCTTGTCATTCTAGTGAGAAACTTCTTGTAAATGTCAAGACCTTCTTTGCACTGGTTCTTTTTCATGTCAAAGTATTTTTCTGTAAATGGGAAAAATACTCAAATCACGTAAGACATTAAGCATACAGTACATGCTTTCTGTTTTAAATGTACAGAAGTAACAGCTGTGACTTAATACAGAAAATATCCAAAGACTTGTTTCGCCTGTCTTGTTCATTGTGGAAGTTGCTATGAAAGAGCCTTGCTTCAATCAGGGATGGAAAACAAGTCAGTCAGTCAAATCTCAGTCAATGTTTGTACATTCTTTCATCCTGTACAAACTAATTAATTTTAAAAAACAACCCGAATGCTGGAGGAGAGATGCAGCCTAAGGTGTTTAACAATTCACTTTTCAGCTAAGTGTATGACAGGAACACCAAGGTCAAAACTATACAGCTACCCCAAAACACCTGGTCATAGAAGTGGGACTATTACATTGGAGGCAAAGTAGAGGTGCACCACAGACAGAATCAGAGATGTGTCAACTGTTGCTTACAAAAGTTCACATCAGATACTGTAAAATGTACCACCTATTCCACCATCTGCCTAACTTCAAACTAACGTGGCTTAGCTACCGCTCTCTGCTCGTAGTTGCAGGCTGTTTAGTGGCAACTCTAACAAGGGACACTCACTCTTCCTTCTAATGTCTAAAACTAGGAAAGACCGAGAACTACTATAGTTTATTAATATTGTCTGTTGGCCTTATTACTGGGAAATTCACTGTAGGAATGCACAGACTATAAAAGTTAGAACCAAAAGGCTTAATTACAAAAAAAAGAGCGAAAATTCTTTAAGACTGCAGTGTAAAAAAAGTGCCAGTTTTGCCATCTGATTCTGCACCATGGTTCTATGGGACAAGCTGAAACAATATTTCCATGCTTTTTTTAAAAAAAGGAAATTGCTTATTTCTCTGGACCTTTAAGGATACTTAGTGATAAAAAGCCTTGAAAGACTAAAATTATTTTATTTTCATTTATGTTCAATGTTTTGGTGCTCTTAAGATGCAAGTGCAGTCTCTTTTCCTGACATTAAAGTACAAACAGCTTACTGAAACAAAGTACTGCAATACTGCAGAACAGAAATATTTACCCAGCAGGTTAATAATTCCTTCATTATATGCTGCAAAGAGTCTGATGGCATCTTTGAAGAGAAGCATGAAGGCAGCATTAATTACACCATTCGTAAGCTCATTGCTATTGACCTAGTGATATTAGAAAAAGAAAAATGTGTGTGTTTAACTGCACTGGACTCAACTTACCAGAAAAACTTTTAGATAAGTTCCAACATTATTCACTTGTTTCATTGATCTCACAATTCATATTTTATTAATAGCCAGCTGAATAGAGGATCAGCAGAGGCCAAACTAAATAAAGTCTGCCCACCAAAATACATGACTAACAGACATTACAGATCAAGACAGCAAGACTGAAAAAATTCAGTAATGTGTTTTAAAACTCTTTAACTGTCTGCACTACTTATCAACTCAATATGACCCACTGGATATGGCCACTTCATGGTTTATGCACCGAGTGGAAGGTATTTTTTGCTATTCAAAACAAGCATATTAGGAGAAACGTTAAAATATTGTATCATCAGGTTTCACAGTGAACTCTGTAAAGGAAAAAAATTCCACCACGTTACTTGATGGTTTGACTAATGGGTAAAACAATTAAACTTACATTGAAATCAAGGAGTGCATCCATCTGATTTTGTATAATTGGTACAGTTTTGAGAAGTTTTTCTGTGTTCATTGATCTCATGACTCCATCAGCCCTGTAATGCAAACACAAGTAAAAAAAAATCCCAATTGAATTTTCCAAAATAATTTCTATTGAAATGAAGTACAAGAGTGGATCAAAACAGTAGTTACAGTTCAACAAAGACGACAGACTTGTGATAGTTAATGTTGTATGGCCAAAGAACTGTAAGAATAGCCATAAGAAAAAACACTTCATGGCCAGAAAATAGTACTCATGATAGAAGCTTCAAAAACTGATCTGTGTTCTAAGATGCATGGAATTCTTAACACCCAAAACGATTACATTTTGGTGTGTGCAATTCATTAGGCAACTACATAAACATTACTAGCTTTATAAAAACTTGCTTCAAAAAACAAAATAATTAAAGTATCTAGAAGAGTCTTCTCAAAAGTATTATAAAAAGTATTTCTAAAACAAGTTACTTACACTTCTCTCATCATTTAAAGTTCTGTTTCAATATTGCTTAAAATCATATTATGTAAAATGCATTAGTTAAGTGTATCGGCATCTTTTAAAAGTTCTCTTTAAATGCCAGAACTAAAACACTGTGGTAGCTTGCAACTGAAGGAACACTGAATAAAGTCTCACAATTAGATTTAATTATGTACCAATTAATACTTGTAGTTTTATTTTTAAACTAGAGTATCATTGTTATTTGGGATTATTTAAACTGGTGGATGCTTCAAAAAGCTATCCAAACAATGCACAGGTTAAGAGAAAAAAAGAAAAAAGGTAACCCAGGGAGAAAGAAAAATGAACACAAGCCATTTATAAGAAAAAAACTGCTTTCTATACTACTCACTAACATAATAAAATTTTATCTTCACCTTTTTTTTTTTTAAATGCCTTGATACTGAAGTCTAAATTTCTACCTCAAACTTTTAAGTTGCAAATTAAAGTCAGAATCCCCTAGACTTGGCAGGGGAAAAAAAAAAAAAATCTTAGGATCACTATTGAAAAAGCCAAATGGGAAAAGTAACCCAAAAACTGGAAGACTAATATATTGCTTCATATTAGAATTCTAATCCAGTAGGTGTGCAGGGATTTGTGATGAGGCCTGAGTATAAGCCTATTTTATAGGAGTGCAGGGAGAGGGCACCTTAAGGACTGGAATCTTTCCTGTCCTTCAAGCTTTTTAAAATAGCTACTAAAGGCATTAATGAATGTGATCAAGGGGGAAAAAGAGTCATGGCCAAGAGGTCTTGGGGTGACCCAACAATCCTATGGAGAACCCAAAGGGATATGGCACAGCAGCTGCTGAAAACTATGAATAAATGCATTTCAGAAATCTAGCTACTGTAGGTTGAAGAAACAGAGCATGCCATGGATAGGAGCACTGACTTTTTTCAGATACGTCCCCAGGGAACAAATATAAACGTTCCAATTAGAATATTAAACTAGTCCCGAAACAAGTGCCATTAAAGTAGCAGTTATCAGGCAAAGTAGTCAGTGCTGAAAAATAGTAAGCCTTTTCGATTTAGCTTTATAAAAGATGATCTAGCAGAAGCTTTCCTGCGTTGGTATACAAAGGGTCCTACCTTCAGCCGAGCCACTTCTTTTAGCTAGTGTCAGCCAGCCAGTACTCAGGCTCTTGGCTATGATGACACTGGGCACAAGTGCAGGATTTGGCAACTGTGTAGTGACACTATGCTGAGCAGAGAAGGCAAAAAGCTATCAGGGCCTGTACTGAGTCACCAGGTCGTATGTCACAAGTGCCTGGCCCATAACAGGACTATCAACTTGTGATGTCACATCTCATTTCAATTTTCTTTGGCATCATGAGTGCCAAGACAGAAAAATGAGTTCTGGCATCCAAGAGATAGGAAAGGTATCTGCTAGCAAGACTCTAGAGTTCCCTCTAGATTAGGGATGTCAAAAATTAATCGTTTAGCCAGTAAGTGCAGTGATAACTGGTTAGCTTACTGGTTCTTCTTTGGCTCAGCATGCATACAGTCTGGCAGGGAAGGGCAGGTGGGATGGTGGAAGAACTGCCCTGTGCCCCAGCAGGAGTCAAGAGGCAGCAGGGTATGCAGAAGTGATGGAAAGAGGAGCAAAGAGGGGAGGGGGACTAGTATTCATAGCTTAAGACGAAGGCAGCCTCATGACTTATAATTAAGCAGTTAGCTGCTGGTTCACAGCCCTCCAAGGGCAGGGCTTCAGGTGGGTAGTGTTGTCTGGCTGGACTTGTCTCTTCCTCCCCTTCCCCAAAGTTAAAAATCTCCAGGATCAACTCTCAGCAGCAGCTATGTCCAAGCTGTTGTGTTATCAGTTAAATCGTTTAACCAATATAATTAGATAGAGGTTAAACAAATATTTTTAGATGACATTTACATCCCTACTCTAGACCAGGTTTGACCAACCTTAGGTATATTTTATGGAAGTCTCCACTTACAAAAGATGTCCTGCAACACTATTCTACATGACTCTATCCTTGACCGATTACTCAAGTTGTCTGAAAACTTCCACAGTCATCTGCTAGCAAGGCCTCAACACCTGAAAGATGAATGGCAGTAAGGAATACATTAAGTCTGATGCTGAATGACCTCCTAATATAGCACAGATGATGTCTGTTTGCAGACAGATGCATAGCTGTCATGTTGCCTGTCAGCACCTGAAGGTTAGATTCTTAAGAGGAGAAGCAGGAATTCTGGATGCCACAGGAATGGCCATGATTTCCAAGCCATGGAAGTCTATGCAAGCTTCTTAAGGGAGCCAAAGGCCTTGGATACGGACAGAAGTTACATAAACCAATTTAAGTGATCAGAAACACCCCTTTCCCTGCTCAAACTTATTGCTGGCTGTGACTGGACTTCAAATTCCAGAGGCACCTGGAAGCAGCCCCTGCCTGTGCTTGGATGCAGGAAGAGTCCTGCAAGTCTCAGATATCTCAGGGCAGCAGGAAGAAGTGAACACAGTCCATGTCATGTTCTAACACCCCCCAGCTTCTGGCCTGAGCCACTGCAGGTATGTGGCTACATTTCCTGAATCAAAAGTAAATGCGTGTCCAGTTATTTCTCAGTTTAAATCTCTGCAGCAAAGACTGAATTGATTCAGCCTGGGGCTTTTTGACTGTCTGTACTTAGCCCTTGTGTACAAAGGTGATTTAGACATGCCCTGCACTTGCCACCTGCCTCTGCACTTTTGCTTACAGGAAAGTATGTTAGTGCACCTCAAGTAGGTCTTACCATGAGCTTGAGGAAAGCACTTCTTGCAAAAAAACCATGCACACGCCTATTACACATCTCTTGGGGAGATGCACTAATTTTCAGCTACCCTTTCATGGGCTGTACGCAAAGCCTCACAAGCTTTCACCCAGACACAAAACCACATGTCTAAGTATAAAATATAGTTTTCTATGCCATTGGATGAGTGTGAAGTCGACTGATAGAAATCCACAATATAGTCTGGAATCTCTTCTGATAAAGTTTGCAGGTTAGTGAGAAACTAACCCAAAGAAAATCTACTTAAAAAGGTCAATGGGGTTTAAAGTTAACTAGCTACATAATCATACTAAGAGTTGCAAAAGGGCAAGTGGGCGCTGCCTGGGTTTTATCTTCCTGCCATTAGTGGTGAAAAGGATTTGAAGACAAGGTAGGCCCACTCCACCCTTCATGTCCTTGGACAAGGTGGAAGGCATGAGGACATCCATGACAATAGACCCTACTACCCAATCTCACATCCATGAGAAGAATGAACACCAACATGGACAATTACTGGAGGTCCGGTTTTAGTTTACTGGTTTAGCCATTACATTAAAGTATGGCAGAAAAAAATTGACTAGCTGCTTTAGATATAGCTTCCATGAAAGCCACTCTGGCTCTATTTAAAATGGAGTGGACAATTCTACCCCACTCCAAGAGGAAGCAGGAGGATTATTCTATACGTACTTGAAGCCATACACATTTCAAGACCAGAGATTCATACAGTCACTTCGAGAAAGGATGAAGACCAGAAGAAGGTACAGCAGGATATTTACCCACACATTTCCCAAATGAGTTGTATAGACTCCAAGGCTGCCAAACTGTAGGACTGTAAAACAGCTTTGCATGTCATGGAACAGCTTTTTGCTATAATTAGGATCTTCAATTAGTGCCTTCACGAACTGCTGCACAGGCATTTTTCCATTATTTTTTCTTTTAACACTATTCCACAAAAAGCTTCTGAAGTAACACATTTGCTGGCAAAGATAACAACAGCAGACAGCAAAGCCTTTTTCAGTCCTATGTAGTATCTAATGGCACAGGAAAGTTTCAGGAATGCGGTCATTCACTTACACTAATGTTTTTAGTGCATGGATCATGGAATATAAACCAACACCCACAGAAACCCCCCAACGTTAAGTGTTCAAATACAACTCATTAGCATGCTTTGCAAGACAGATCTTTAAAAGGTAAGGAAGAACTGCAGCTCTTACCCTCTTTTTACTTTTGTAAAATCAAAAGCCACTTGTCTGTAAGAAACTGCTTTTTCATTCAGATACCTACTATACCTTCTGATAAATGTGGACATGTCATATCCTAAGAGAGAGGAAAAAAAGGTTTCAACAACTAATTCTTCTGCTTTTTTTTTTTTTTAAATAAACAAAAAGTTCTGACCAGGGAACAAGATGCACATGATTGTTTTTTGTCCACAGCTTTTCCTTAAAATTTGTTTTGCACATCCATTCTCATCTCAAAGGATTACAAGACTGCCCTCAATTCTGTGAGAAAAATTACACATTTTCTGTTGAGAGCTGTATATTGTATAATATGCACCTTGCTGCATATACTTAAATTTCCCCCAAGTATCCCCAAATATATCATGCAAGCAACTTAAAGTCTTCTTGACCACCCTAAGCAATTATTTTCCCAGAAGCAGAGAAAGCATTCTTATACAAAGTTTTTGGACATTATGTAAAAGAATTCCTTACAAAGACATTATGCAGTGTTGCTAGTCTGATGAGTAAGTTACCAGAACCAACACCACGGTCCATATTTACTCCTTTTTACTTTAAAAAGGGCCAAATGCCATTGATGTTTACTGCCTATACAAGGGAGCAGGGCACATAAAATTGATAAAAATGCTTCCTTGTGGACACAGGAAAAAAGTTTTATTCTTAGCTCTTTTCTCAAAAAAAAAGGAAGTGGGAGAACCAGATGTTAAAAAAATCTAATAAAGATCTGTCCCTATATTCTATACTACTCTAGCTTTGAAAATTAAGTCGCAACTTGATGCCTGTGCCAAGTCCAGTTTACTATGAAGCCAGAATATGCAGATTTTACTACAATTAACCAATAAATTGGAACAGCTACATAAAAGGTTGGTAGATGCCCCACAACACTGTCCATAAGAAAATTTAGCAACTTTAAGGACTGTTCCATACAGGAACTGAATCACACTGAACTGCAGAAAAAGATTACCATACAGGGAACAATAGTCATCGGGGTCCAACATCAGATCTGTTATATTTACATCAACTTTGCAAAAAGTTCTTAGCTCAAGACACAGAAAATCTACTCATGAACTGTTAGACTGTCATTTTGAAAAAAGTATTCACCTGTTAAAATGTGTTACTTGGGCAGCAAGTGGAACTTTTCAAGACTGAATCCAATCATGGGCTAATTAATAAATTAAAATGCAGTTCAGTGTATGCAGCAATGTTTAAGTCTTCTCGTACATAAAATATATTTTCAATCTAATCTCATCAGGTGCTGGGATAAACTTTTTTCCCTGTAAATTCACAAAGTGTCCAACAGAACAGGCTTCCAGTAAGCCTGGACACCATGCCCTACTGTAGCAACTATTGAGTTGATTTCTTTCTTGTTTGAAAGCACTTCTGAATTAGGAACTGAGCCATTTTTTATATATTTATTCATAATTAATCCAACAAAAGCAAACAAATGCTAAGTGAGCACATTTGAGAAGATTTAAGTACTACCAAAGAAATTCTTGCTTTCACTAATTCCAACAAGCTTCAAAAACAGTCTCCAACAGTAAAGTTTTCATATGAGTCAACATTTTACCTTGTATTAGCTACTAATAGAAACTGAATAGCATAGCCACTATATGGATCAATATTCAGAGCCATTAGGAATAAAATGACTAGAATTCAAGACATCCCTGGTTTCTCTCCCCCACAAAAGTTAATGTTTATGGTAGTCTTTTTTAGAATATAGCAGTGAGCTAAACTATACATGGCATACCGTAAGAGAACTGCATTTGAAGCTGATGTGAAAATTGCTTCTAGAGTTAAATGCACGCTTCTAGAGTTAAATGCACAAGTTAGATCCAATTGTAGAAAAAGCATTTTTTTTTTTTTAAGTGTACACATAATGAAGTTACCTTACCTTGCAACCCACTTTTGTCTAGGAAATTGCTCAAGTTAAACAACGTGTTTCTGGAAGCCAGATACTGGATAAAACGCTAGAGGAAGGAAAGAAACGTTGAATAATTTAGTGACATATTGCCGAGTTGCAATTTTACATAAGTACACACTCTCACTGTTTTGTTACCAGGTTAGTAAAGCCCAACGTTTAGTGTATTTGTTTCAACTCATATTTACCCTCAAACCTATTTGAAAAACTTCAGAACTGTTCAAGGGCAAGAACATCCTGACTATCATTATTAAATATTTAAAAAGTGTCAAATTAAAATATTTGGCCATCCTAATGGATACAATTAAAATAAAGGCTTCTGTGACTGAAGATGTCTGTAGTTGCACAAAATAGATTTCTACAGGCAGAAAACTTAAGATTTATTATTTTCATTATACACATCTTAAAAATTTAAGCCATCTGAGCCTTTAAGCCAAATTTGCTTTAAGAGAATGTGTGGCAACTTCTAAAATCAATGGTCCATGACTGCTAGCCATCTCAAGAAAAATGACATGCACAGGAGGCAGGATATCTTGAATGCACATTTAAATGTATACATTGAGGTTCTTGAATTTGTTGTAGAGAAGAATCATTCAACCATAGGTTTTGAATACATTTGTTAAATAAAAATCAATTAGTTTTCTGTACTTAACATAGCTGTATTGAAACGTAATTGTATTAGACAGTCAGGTAAATGTTTTAAAATTTAACCTAACTATAGAGCAGAGGTTCCCAACCACCAGGCCACGGCCCAGTACCAAGCTGCAGCAGGTTGGCTGCTGGGCTGTGGCACAAGCGCCTGGCTCAGACCCTAGCCTGTTTGCCTGGGTGAGCAGCTTCCAGGGTTAAAGCTGCATGGTGGGGCAGCCCCAGAAGGGAGGCAGCCAGCTCCATGCGCCTTGTTCTGGTCCTGCCGGGCTGCAGTATTAAAAAAGAAGGTGGGAACGACTTCTGTAGAGAGAACACCGATATCAGTTTTCTTAAAGGACATCTGCTCAGCACTTCTGAAAATCTGAAAGAGTACACATTAAGCCACATAAACAATAATTCTGCAGTCAGCAACACACTGGAGCAGACAAGGATTTTAGGATAAAAATTATATTTTTCAAATGCTTGCAGGATGCTCTACACCAGTGGTCTTCAACCTTTAAGTAGGAGATCACCTTTGGCATTTAAAAGCAACCCAAGATCTACCATGCACTGCCACCACCCCTCTCCCCAGCAGGTAAGTCCGTGGGGAGGGAAGGGCCTGGGGGTGGAGCGGCAAATTGAGGGAGAGAGAAAATTTGGGGGTGCACCTCCCCAGCAGGCAAGTTTTACCCAGCTGGGGCCCCACTCAATTTACCCCTGCTCCTAGTTCTGTGGCACCATCCCTCACCACAGGGGTCTTGATCTAGCCTCCTCCTCTTCCCTCCCCCATGGGCTGACCTGCTGGGCTGGGGCACAAGCATATATGCACTCGGGCACTCAGCCCCCTACCACAGCCTTGGATTGACTCCAAGAGGCTCTGAGATCTACCAGTGGATTGGGATCCACTGGTTGGTGACTACTGCTCTACACAAACTTCTAGAAGTTTAACTGAATTTGTTGATTTTCCTAATAAGAACTTGATTTTTTATGTTCATGTTTTACTTATTTCTAGCCGCAAAGAGGGTCCATCCTAAAGGAATATTGTTAGCCCACAACTTTTTTTATACAACCTGGACTAACCAAATTAGCATAGCATTAAAGTAACCACATTGACTCTTGAAGTTAAATCATCTTCAAATTGAAAGAAAAAAAAAAGCACTTGCATGTTAAATTCCTGTTAGGACTTTCAAATTAAATTTTCTAGGTATCCAGTATTTATGTAGCTGAACAACTGCTCAAATTCTCAGAAGAAATATCCTAGAAATTATATAGTTGAAGATGGGTAGTAAATCAGGCCAAGTTTAAATGTTTTTCATCCAATTAAAATGTCTACTATGTGTATGAGCAGTTTGCCCCCTGGTGGCTAATTCTAGCTTAGAACAAAAGGTCCTTTAAGTCTACAACAACTCAGACAGTTGAGCCCCATCTATATTCATTCCACTTGGCCACAACCTAATTCTAACAATGTTTTGTGCCAGGGACACCTTTTGTCTGAAGGCACAAACACATACAACAATGCTTCCTCCTGCACTGACACACACATGTTTACTGTTCCAATAAAATAGGATCCGTTTCCACACAGAAATTGATAATAAAGTATCATGTCCACCTAAAAATATATTTATGTTCTGGCTGCTTTGGTATCAAAGGACCTTTTAAGTTCTGAGTAGAGAGAAATGCATTATACAAAAGTAGTTTGAGTCTTTAGAACTCTAAATCACTGTGTTAAAATTATTCTCAAGAATGGTTTTATTACTTAAAACATATGCATTACCTCATTTCCGTACACCATTAAATGATGAGTTGTGATGAGAGACTTGAAGACCACCACCCAGCTACTGTTTGTAGTTCTTTCAAACAAGCTGTCTGCCAGCTGTGGAATATTCACGTTCATCTCATTTGTGCACTGGATTAAGTCTGTAATACACAGAGGATGGTTTGCTATTTTAGTATTTCATTTAGTGCTACGGGAAGTTTCATACAGGCTCAGTCTACAGAATGGAAGATGGAAATGTACACTTCCAATTTCATTTTTTAAAAAATTTTATGGCCCACTGAGAACTCATGAGCTGCATATTTTAGTCACTGGAAAATTTCGTTTCATGCACAGAATATACACAGAAGGCAATATAAAAGTTGTGCATTAGAAGTAAACTGAATTGGAGATCTGCTCAAGAATATATACACACTATGAATAAAGCAGAGCAAGCTTTTCCATGCTACTTTTCTTATACCTCAACCTTATTGTAAAAAGAACCTTTTTTATGATTAATATGGTTACTCACCTTCCAAGCCCTTCCATCTTTTGCCCTTACTAATACTGTTAGAAGACCAATTAAATATTAACTGCTATCAATTTAGTCACAAATATCCATCTTCTAGAAACTAAAACAAACTATAGTATTCACAAAGATTGCTGAAGAGTCATGTAACGGTAACTTTGGGTTAATGACAAAAGCCAAAGAACTAGGAATCTGGATACAAAAAGTCTTGCATAGCAATGTAGTAGGGCTGGAAGATACAGGAGGTGAGGTTTTTTAGGTTTTTATGTTTGGTTTTTGGTGGGGTTTTTTTTTTTTTTTTTTTTGGAGGGGGGGGGAGAGTGTTGGGCTCAATTATAGAGCTCTATCTTACATCTTATTGTAATATTAGAATATCCCCAAGCCAGTAATAGTATTTTTCAAAATCTCAGCATATTCCCCTTATCACACATGCCAGTGACCCCATTTCCCAACTAAAAGCAATTCCCCTGAAGTCAGGGGTGCTCAACCCTTGGCCTGCAGGTCTGATCTGCCCCCCTGGCCCAATGATATCTGCAGGGCTACCCACAGATCTATGGGGAACCCTGTGGGCTGTGGCCCTGCACAGCAGATCAGGTGTGCAGGGTGAGATGGGTTCAGGTGGGGGTTGCTGGAGGCCCCCAGAGCCCAGTCCTGGCCTCATCTCAACCATGGACCAGCTGCGGACAATCAATGCTGTGAGCACCTCTTCACACAAGGCTATGGAATTTGTACATGGGTTTGGGGGGCGGGGGGAAGGAGGAGGTGCCATTTACTTCCCAGCTTTTCTGAATCTTGCTTTAAGCACAAAGCAACAATGAAACACATTTTAGAGAGCTTTTCCATGGTTGTTTATTACAGTTTTCTTTTTTGGGGGTGGTGGTTTAAACATCTGTGCGGTAGCTTAGCCTCAGACTGAAAATTAAGACAAAAAAAAAATCAACCAAACTAGAGGGCTTTGAGGGTAGGCAAGTCAAGATGTACACGAGTTCTTTAGCCAGAAGGCTGTTTTATTTTTTTTTTTATTATATATATATAAAATGGAAGATGGAATGAACATGTAAAAATCAGTGATTGCTTCTCTCTCTAAACTTAAAGGATAAATATTTTTTTTTGTAGGGAGACAGGGTATTACTATCTGTTCATTAGATATTCATTAAAGCACTTTTTCTTAATTAATTTCTTAATTTTTTTTAATGGAATGTAACTAGTATTTGTCATTGAGATGCACAGTCCCTCATTGGACTTAAGGTCTCTAAGCATAAAACTCCATCCACATAATTCTTGAAAAATAAATAACTAGCTTTAAAATTTTGCATTTGCTAAAACTGTCAGCTTCACCCATGTACTTAACAACATTAGTTTCTCTCTCCCTTATGCAAGTTTAAAAATTTCAACAAAGCCTAGAAATTCTTTAGGCAAACTTGTTTATATTAAAAAGTTACAAAAAAACTTCTCTAGATGTATTTTTAGTCCATCATACTGGCCAAGTACAGACAGTCAAAAAGCTGGAGGCTGAACCGATTCAGCCTTTGCCACTTAGTCCAAGCTGCATGGATTGAACCAATAAGCAAGTGAACAGACATTCACTTTTGATTTCGGAAATGCAGCTATATGCCTGTGGTGGCCCAAGCAGCATACCTCCCTACTCAACCAGAACAGACAGCTTGGGCCAAAGCTAGCCCACCCACCCTGCAAGGAGGGCAGGTGCAAAGCATCCTGGGATGCTGGGGGACTGAATTAACTTGAATCTGGAGGGGAACTGGGACAGAAGTTCAATAAACTAAATTTAATCTAAATCAGTTAAGTCTGATACTACATCCATCCAGATTTATCTTAAACCAGTTTCAGCCATTTGGAACTGCATTATGTGCAGTGAATTTCTGTTTAACAGATTTGAACTGGTTTCTGATTGCTTATACCAGTGTGTGCAACTTCTGCCCGTAGCCATTAAGACGTAAGACTGTCTTGAACACCACACTACAATTTGAACTGATGAGTATAAAGTTTTACACTTAAACCATTTACCTTGGTCAAAAAAGGTATAAAGCAATTATGAAACCTGCACTTCTAGGGTCCCAAATGTCACAACTAATAAAAGAAACTGACAAAACTCAAAATATTAAGACAAGGAATAGAAGTCACACAATCACTAGTGCATTGATTGAATCACTTTCACAAAACTAATAGCCATACCACCAAAGAACCAGGATTTCCAATAAAGTGTTTACTGAACCCTATTACAGAGTTTTGATATTAAATCTTAAGCCCTCTCTGCTAACTTTTCAATTGAAATACTATTAGTACTTACTCAAGAAGGTGCAATAAAAAACCCACCTTCTTCTTCCCTGCCACCCCCACTTCCCTATTCACAATGTTTTATTTTAAAGCAATGTTTTACTCCCTACTTATAAAACTTACTGAGTAGCAGTCTGCAAACTTTGAAGGCTGCAGGCTGAGCCAACCCAATCCACAGCACAGCACAAGTGGCATTGGCACTGCTCCCCCAGAGGAGCATGGGGAGAGTGCTAGCAGCCAGTGCTCTGCCCTATGGCAGCAAGGGGAAGCCACTGACCCCCATGTCAAAAGGTTCCACAGGCTGGATCCAGCCTGCGGGCCACAGGCTGCCAATTCCTGACACAGAACATTAGAAGGCCAATAGTGTTCTCCCACAGTATTTTGCTTATATTCTAATAGGATGTTAGAACTAAGATTTCAATGGAAAAATATCAGAGAAAGAAGTCTGATGCTTTGCAATTATGGCATAAAAATGTTCTGAATCACTACGCTTTTCCCAATGCATCTTTCTAAGCACCAGTACTAGACTTGCACAACTGGGAAGGAAGGGGTACACTGATGCTGGTACAGGTTTAGTTTCCTACGACAAAGCAGTAATTAAATACTCAGCACCGTCCTACTCTCAGTTCTGCTTCTATGGATGTTTTAAGTGAAACAATATGATACTGCAATCATAGGCATGAAGTCAGCCAAATGTAATTAAGACAAACAGGTTGTTAATAGATGCAGCTTTAACCATTATCTTCTAGAATCCAATACCTCAGGCACAGGAAACTCAAGCTTTGCACAAATCAAGTCCCATGGTATCAAGCACCAAAGAAGCAACTAAAGTAGCTACATGAAAGAAACATGATGAAAAGCTGCTAACATTTCATTAAAAAGGAGGATGACCCAATTAAGCCTACAGGTCCCAATAAATTATTTTGGAGCATTTAAAAAGCTAACTGAAGGCTGTAGCCTAAATCAGCAGCCACATCTCCATGAAGCCAGGACTTCTATAAGCTCCACTGTGATATTTGCCAGTACCCAGTCTGCTTTTTTACTTCCCCAGCCTACACTAAGCCATAAAAATAAAAACAGCATAATTTAAAAATGTCTTTGCGTCCAATGCAAAGACCTCCAGAGTGCCTTAAAATACGGCTTATAGCAGGTATATAAACAGTCTTTTATTCTAAAGGATTTCAAATTATTTGTGGGGGCAGAAGGAGCAAAAAGAGAACAGGAACAGATCAGTTCCTCCTCAAGATCAAATACAGGCTCCTTAGACAGGTATGCTACCACCACAAATCCAAGAGAACACTTCTTTGGAACAGGAAAAGGCCTTTGCAAATAAGTTTGCTGGAGGAAAAGATGCCATATCTGAAATTATTGCAATGAAGACTAGCAACCTTGCTCTTGCAATGAAGTCTTCAATTTAAAACACACAAAGCCATCATGACCTCAGTTTTAAGTTGCGTTTAAAAAGACAGCATTGTCCAACAACAGAACAAGCTAAAACATACTTGGGCATGACTCAGAACAGAGCTCTACTGAATCACACTTCAGTTTTCACATCTTCAGGTCTTCCCATTTAAACACTATCCTTGCACAAACCCGACTGATTCATACCACCTGACAATCACATACCATATGGTAGTATGAACTACCATAAATGCATGCATAATAGGTGGTCAATTAATAGTGAGAGACTTAACATGAATGTAAGAAAGCCTATAGTCAGCCAAACAATTCTTGGATGCAAGATTTTTCCTAGCAGCCAGGGAGAATTAAGCCTGCATCATACAACAATACAAACAAATTTCTAGAAAGTCATCAACTCTCTCATTCTAGACTTGTATTTTATGCTGGAGGCCTTTTTCTCTTTAAAATTTTCTAAAGGTCCTTCACAACTTTCAAAGCCCATTTCACTTCTGGGAGAGAAAGCAGGCTCTGTGACCCAGCAGAACCTCTTCCCTTACAGAGGTAAGTGTGCGCAAGTCATATGAATGAATGAACGGAGGGGGAGGAGGGGAAGAAGAAAGAACACATGGGGGAGAATAAAGTACAAAACACACAAATCTACCCCAGGGAATAGGAGGAAGTGATTTTATCAATACAAGGGGAAAAAGTAAATTTTCTTAAGTAAAAATGTCAGTGTTACCAAGAAATGAGTTTAACAAAGCAAGACCATTTATATAGAAGGCATGTTGAACTCATACATGCATAAAAATTCATGAGTGCTAACTTCTACCCACACACAGCCAATCACTGAGTTCAGACATACTCCATGCCTTAATGTCTACACAGTCTTGGATGTGGACTGAAGGATATTTCAATCAAGGCTTTAAAAATATTTGCATAAGTCAAATCAAGTATTTGGAGAGCTAACTGCAATAGCTGTACCTGGTTTGGAGGAGCATTTATTGTTCTAATAGTTGTACAAAGAGCAGAGGGCAAAAACAGCAGATCATAGCAAAAGCAGTAAGATGTGAGTTTAGGAAGACCCAGCCAGCTCAAGCAGCTCTTGCTTGTTAACCCTGATCACACAAATGCCTGCTGTTAAAGACTGAGACTAGGGACACAATCATCTGCTACTTACTCCAGTTTGTGGGGGACAAAACTACCACATACTGTACCAAGGTATCATACTGCTAGAAACAGGAGTCTAAGAAAAAAAATCTAAAAATGGTACTCTTCACTTCTGGGCAGTTAAGTACCAGTGTTTTTATTTTGGGTGCAAATACTTGATTTTTCTACTTTTTTAAATAAGCCTGATGAAAATGCATGCTTCCTCTAAGGTATGTGTATTAAGAGTGACATTTCATCCCACATTTGGCCCTCTAGTGGCCATCAATCCTAATGGCCACTTAGATGATCAAATGGGAACAGAATGTCATCCTAAGAGGGCTTAGGCAAGAGAATGAATTTTGATTCCAGAGAACTCAATCTATTAGAGACAGGTAATAACAATATTAGCAACACTATTAATAAGTGATGGGTAGGGGGGAGCATAGAGATGTCACCAGTAATGTGCAAGGAGGAAAGTCACCAAGGAGAATCCTTGCAAGCTTTTAGGAGGAGGGGAGACAACTTAGAATTCTATTGCCTGGAACTATTAAGGGCTCCATCATTCCCATCTTCTTCTTGGAGGGTCTCTTAAAAAGGTGTCCCCCCTCTGACCTTCTGACTGGTAACTCTGATTCACAATGACTCACAGAAGCCAACAGGCTTTTTTTGGAGGAGGCTCACCCTCCTATCAAGTGGGAATCAACTCTGGTTTTCCCCAAGTCTGCAGCCTCTTGTGGTCCTCTAGCATTACACCACACTGATTAGTTAGGAGTACATCAGTTAAAATGCCAGGAATCAAATTTTACACTACTGTCATTTGGGAAAGTTTTTGGAGAGTATTAAGTGTCCAGTGAAGCACTCTGTTCTAATGAAGACTGGGATCTGCACCAGGAACAAGGACTCAGAAGTGATCTACAGAACTAAATTCTGAAAAAAAGGTTCCAAATAGTTACAGTCCTTAAAACATAGCAGAATCAGCACTGGGGGGGGGGGGGGGGGGGGGGGGAAAAAAAAACGCAGACATCAAGCCTCAGTACTATCTTCGGTCTCAAATACATGTTCAGTTTTTCCTGGGAAAAGTGATTTCTCCTGGGAGTGCAGCAACAAGTGTGCAGATATTCAGGCTTTTCTCTCCTACAGAGGTATTTTTCCTTCTACTCCAGGAGAAAAATAACTTGGGACCAACCACGGTTAAAAATGACTCCTGGGAAGGCAAATATCAGTACACGTGGTTAACTACGAACACATTTTACTTGCTGGATGATTTTGATATACTTGAGAAAAACAACCTAAGTAGCCTCACTTTACAAGCCCTTAACAAAAGTTCCCTGCGTAGGTACATAATTAAGGCATGCAGTGCAATATATATGATGCTTATCCACACGCTGTTTATATCAGTGCAAGAATTCTAATCAGCAATGTACTATTTTACTCAAAGGTGATGCCAATATAAAGCATGTCTACAGTCACGTTATGGGGCTCACACAGCTTTTAATTATGCTGGTATAATTTAGTAGCATACTTTGTGTGGCTGTACAGGGTAGAAGTGATTCTGATGGAAGAAGTGTCACTTGCATAATAATGGATAGGAATGTGAAACTTAAATCATGCTCCCCACTTGGAAGAAGCCATACCAGTTCTTCAGCAGTCCTTTATATTTAGTGTAAGCACATAGTTATTAGGACTAATGATAGGGGACAACAGTAATGAAATTGAAAAACAAGTGCCTAAGCAAGGATAAGTGTCTAACACAATGAAACTACTGAAGAAAAAAAAAAAATCTCAGATGAAGATTTGAAGTAGAATACATACCAGAGACATGTGCTTCTCTATGCAGATGCTTACTTTAAGTGTCCACATAAGGAGGTGGTAAAGAACTCCTATTCTAGGCCATCTACTCATGAAGGACAGCACTAACTGTATGCTCATGAAGCCCCCCCCCTTTTTTTACTTAAACAAAACTTATGATATTCCTAATATCCCTTCTATGTGCCAAGTATTTCCAGTGTTTTAGCAACAGCCTGCTCTCTGCACAATGAACTTATTCACAAGCAGCATATACACACACACACACACACACACAGGGGAGAAAGAGAGAGAGCTCTCTAAGCTAGCATGCTGAAGTTTCCCCCACATCTGACTATTCCCAAGGAGATCAAAAAGAATTACATGGGGGGAGGGGGGCCACAGATTTATGAAGACAAAAAAAAAAAAAGAAAAAACAAAGGGTAACATTGGGCCCCTGCTAAACTAGCTGGGGCTGCTGACTACCAACACCCAGGAAAAAGCCAATCTCTTTAATGATTACTTTGTGTTGTTTTACCAGCCCAAAAGGGACCACCCTGCTTAACATGATGCAGGACAACCAGGGTGAGGGCAAATGTGTGCCAACCATTAGCATGGATCTTATGAGAGAGTATCTTGAGAGGCTGGACCCCCACAAATCAGTTGCTCCAGATAGATTGCACCCAAGAGAGTGCTAAAGGAAGTGGCAGACATCATAGCACAGCCACTGGCAAGGATATTCAAGAACTTGTGGCACTTGGGCAAAGTACCTGAAGATCAGAAGAAGGCCAATGTGGTGCCCATCTTCAAAAAAGGGAGGAAAGACAACCCAGGAAACTACAGGCCAATTAGTTTAACCTCAACCCCTGGGAAGATTTTTAGAAAAAATTAAAGAACCCATTCTTGACAGGCTAACAGAAGGCAACTTTCTGAGGGATAGCCAGCATGGGTTTGTTGGGGGTAGGTCTTGCCTAACCAACCTCATTTCCTTTTATGACCAGGTGACATATCACCTGGACAAAAGGGAAGAAGTTGATAGAATTTATTTTAACCTTTAAAAAAAAGCCATTGACCATGATATCTTCATGGAAAAAATTGGGTGACTGTGGCCTTGACTGTTCCACAGTCCAATGGCTGGGGAACTGGCTCCGACATTGGACCCAGAGTAATAGTTGATGGAACTGAATCAACATGGCATTCAGTGACTAGTGGAGTCCCCCAAGGCTCCATTCTCAGACCTGTACTCTGTAGTGTGTTCATAAACTATCTGGACACTGGTGTCAGAGGCGGACTGGCTAAGTTTGGTATCATCAACTCACTTTGGGAAAGAGCATCCACACTTTAGGACAGGCTGGTAATCCAGGCTGACCTCAATAGGCTTGCAAGGTGGGCGGATGAAAGCCTGATGGCATTCAAAACAGGAAGACAAGGTGCTCCACCTCAGGAATAAGAACTTGCACCACACTTATGGCTCAGCAGTACTACACTTGCTAGCATCATGACCGAAAGAGGCCTCAGTTGTACTGCATCCAATTCTGGGATCCACAATTCAAACAGGATTTGGAGGAGCTTGAAAGAGTCCAGAGGAGAGCCACATGAATGCTCAGACGGCAAGAGACTTATGAAGAGAGTCTGCGAGCTATGGGACTCTTCAGCCAGGACAAGTGCAGGCTCAGGGGTGACTTGGTGGCAGCCTATAAGTACATAAGAGGTATGCATCAGGATGTGGGGGAGCGCCTGTACACCAGAGCACCCCAAGGGATGACAAGGTCCAACAGTCAAACTCCTCCAACACTATTTTAGGCTGGACATAAGGAAAAACTTCTTTACTGTCCAAGCCCACAAGGCCTGGAACAGACTCCCTGTAGAAGGTGGTGCAAGCTCCTACTCTGGACTCAAGAAAAGATTTGGATGCTTATCTTGCTGGGATCCTTTGAACCTAGCTGACTTCCTGCCCCTTGGGCAGGGGGCTGGACCCAATGATCTTACAAGGTCCCTTCTAGCCCCAACATCTATGCCTATGAAATCTATTAAAAACAAAAACACATGTCCCATGTAGTTTTAGCATAGGTATCCTTCAAGAGGCACACAATATCACAACAGATGAGAAATATATTCACCAGTTTAAATCCACGACTTTTGTATCAATTAGTAAGGGTGTGCACCTGAGCCTTCTTGAAGTCCAAGGCTTATAGTTTCTTAGCAAGTATGAAAGTTGAAAAAGAGAACAACGTTTCAGAGCAAGGGAAAAGAGATGCTGCTTACATGGGAAATTTGACCAGCATAACTGCTGAAGAATAAATTATTTAGGTGCTGAGCCCAGCTCAAATCCCAAATATTACCACTTGACTAAAAGGATTTTATTCTGAAATAATTAGTCCTCTCCCAAACAAAGTAATTTTCATTTCAGAACTGATCTCCAAATCAAGAACTACTATGAGCAGCTTATTTTGCAATAACTGTATCAGTCAATTTCTACCTATAGGCAGAGCCCGAGATGCCAAATGAAGTTTCAGAGAAATTACCCATCTTATATCACTTCTTCAGCTTTAGTTTGGGTTTCACTAGTCTTAAAAACTAACATACTTCTCAGACATGCCCAAAAACCATTAAAACCAAACTGTTCTTCAATGCATGGTATTAAATATAGTTGGAGGTTGGGACACGTGCAATGACAGAAACAGGGTCAAAAGCTGTATTCTTTGTAGACAGCCACTTACAACTGACTTTAAGGATGAGAACTTGATTAGGCCACAGAGAGTACTAGAAGTAGCCCAACTAACTTATGCCACAACAATTAGCCCAGGTTTCTGCTTATAGTTTAATTGCACTGCATAGATATGGGGGACTCAACATCCAACCTGTGGAGCTCCCAATGGGACAGGAAATTTGGTGGCAGAGGAACGGTAGTCATTAATAGCGGGTTGGGCTGCCTCCCCTTCTCCCCGCTGCCCCACAAAGCCAGATGAGGTCCCGCCATAAAACTGTTCCAGGCACCAGATGCAGCCCGCCAAGTGACTGGGCATTGCCTATGTGGTCCAAAAGTTGAAAAAGGTTGATCACTACTGGCATAGACATTTAAATTTCACTATCCAGTTCAATTTACAACTGCTCTTGCTAAACACATCTGACACTCACAGTGAATTAATCCAATATGGACATTGTTTGGCTGGTGTATTTTATTTTCTTTCTTACTAGTCTTTGAAAGCACTGGTGTACTAGGAAAGGCTACCTGCCCTTCAAGCCAGCCTTTCTGGCTTTAGGATAGTCAAACCTGTGTTTCATATCCATCTTTTGCTCTGGAAAATGACAAGTTCAGCATTTTAAGAATTTCACTGATAAAGAATATGGGGGAGTGGGATTTGAGATGGAAGATGCAAAGCATTTGAACATGCTTAAATTAGACAGGTAACAAATACTAGAAGTTCAAAGTGGTATGGAGGAATCAACACTTGTAGAAGAGATGATATTTTATTAGACCAACCAGATATTTGTAAACAAATTATGTGACTTTTACATTTAGCACTGTCTCCAGTACTGAGAGACTGGCTGCTGACACACTCAAAGCCACCAAGGAGAACTCTCCCAGGTTTGTTTTCCTAGGCAAGATTTACCTGTGCAAAGTTCAAGCAAAGAAAAGAGCCTGCAGTGCTGGCCCTGGGCTGCCAGAGGTCCCTAGAGCATGCATCCCAGACCTTTGCAGGCTTCTTTTTCGGCCCAGCAAGTGACATAAGCAGAGGTCAACACTGATTGGCTCATTTCAAGGGACCACATGCTGGAGGAACTGCAGCTCAAAATGCCCCCTCCCTCACTCCCTGGGGCCAGGCTTTGACAGGAGATCCTGGGAGAGCAGTGCTGCAGTCCCAACAGGGATCCTCCAGGTTGCCACACACATTAAAGGAAGGGAGGGGACAGGTCTGCACCCATCCCCTGCACAGCCCCACTCCCCCAACTGCACTGTTCCAGCCCAGCTGCAACTGGGCAGGGACCCACACTTCCCACACCCTTGTGCTGCTATCAGGGCTGGGGTTATCTGCTGGGAGGGGGAAGGGGATTGGCTGATTCTGGTTAGTCTCATCTTGAGTGAACCCTGAGCAACTTAAAAAAAGCAAGGAGTAGAACATGCCCCCGAAGTGTCTCAGTGTTGGGCTCCTCCAGCCCAAAAAACACTCACAGGACCTATTCTGCTCCCTGCTTGACTGGGATTGACTCTTACTTTCCCTGGTCCTGTGGGAGGGGGAGATGAAGAGCAAGCAAAGCACACTGGGATACCAGAGGACTATTCTGCAACTTGTTTTGAACCCCTGCCTGTACAGATGCTTGGTCTCCTGAGAGAGATTCTCCCAGGAACCACTTCACTCAAGATGTTCCCCACTTATTTTTCTATCAGAGTGGGCACTTTTACTCTGGGAGAACAATTATAACCTTCTATACAGTTGTGGTTTCTCCTGAGAAAGAAGCAACTCCTTGGGGAAACAATGCCTGCCCAGAGTCATTGACAACACATTTCAAGTAAGTTACCAATGAACTGTTAAACACACAGCTGGAGAAAAAAAAAAAAGATGCTGCATTTATGATAAATAAATTCACATATGTTGGGCAAAAAAAGAGTTAATAAATCTTCCACAAATATTTAAATGCTGGTCCAACCAAGCTTCCTCCACAAACAGGATGGTGACAGCAGAATTGTATAAGTAATTCTACAAAAGATGTATGCAAGCAATAAGCCTCACTTAACTATTCAAACAGAATTCTGAACAGCAGCTTCCAAAGGAAAGACATTTCAATATTCTGTAATTAAGAGGGAAAAAAAAGTAATTACTAGACTCAGCAAATGGCCAAACTATCTTCAGCATTACCCCTCTCCTAAACTCTAACATTTTATTATCATGTTCTTAGCCCAATCACATGTTAATAAAATTCAAGTCATTTTGGTGAAACGCTTCACAAGTATTATGCATAGTTTTGGGCATTAAAACCAAATGACCAGCTCAGTACAAATGCTATGTATGCAACTTGTCTGCCATATTCTCAAAAAGTCATATGAAGTAAGAGTCTTGAATAAGAAATAAATTGATAACATTCCAGCAGTATGAAAAAGGCAAGTTACTGATTTGAAGTGGTTTTTTGGCCTTGAAAAGAAAAGCTGTTTGTCTTTATCCTCTATACTTTCAAAAAAGGGTTTCATATAAATATGGAAGGCCACAGTTCTATTCCACGTTGTACAAGACATTCTTTGGAACCAAATTATACGATCCATGTACTTCAACCCCTGAGTCCAAAACACAAGAGAGAGACAGCTCTTGATCCCTTTATATCTAATAAGGGAACTGTAACAAATGATTAGCTAAATAGCTCTGGTAATTGCTCCTATGAAACTGTGCCAGCATATGCAAGTCCATTAGAAGGAACATGTGTATTCAATAAAGCATTTAGCAACATATGAATTAGCATCTAACCATCTGGAAAGAAAGGTGAACATTATCAAGAAGTATATTCAAGTTACACAAGGAAAAAGTTGTGATGGGCCATGAGAAGCCAAGCACACAGCAGTATCTAGAATCAAGACAAACCTACTTCGTATTTCCATTTTAAAAGGTCTTTCAATTCTTCATCACCAATTCTAATGTTTCCCTTTTAGGCAGGACTGTGTAAGTCATTGCTTTACTTGTTCATCTGTCAAACCAAAAAGGTTTAAAAAAAAATCAAACCAAATTAAAAATGGTTTCTCTTCATTAAAAAAGAATGAAACAAAGGTTATTTTGCTGTACAGAAAACAGTCCATTCAACACAAAATGTTTCCATCTCATTACATTTTGTAAGAGGCAAAGAAAGTTAAGGATGGGATCCTCAATATGGTGGTGTGTTAAAATGTTAAATGTCTTCTTATCCTTCCACTGGTCAAAAGGTAGAGCCCTCAACCACAACATGGGAAAGCAATTATTATTATGATCTTCCCAGGTCCCTTCTGACCCTAGAAACTATGACTATGAATTACATCCTCCTCTGCCTCACTGACTATAAACCCTACCCCCATCTCCCAGAAAAAGGTATTCCAGCATGGAGTACCTCTCTTCTCTCTTTTGACACTTTTATACTTGGTACAAATTGAGCATGTGGCAGCAGGCATTGAAAAGCAGATGTCCCACCTCTTAAACAAGAATTGTAGCTACCAGGTTTGTGAATCCCCTGCTTTCTGCCATATATATGGGGTCTCAGCAGTGCCAGCAGAAAAATCTTGATTCAGGCAAGTTAAAAGGCCTAGCATACTGCATCTCCCATTAGGAGAAGGGTCTTAAACTCTTCCTCCCCTATGCTGGATAAGCACTCTAGAAGTTACTGGATAAAGGGAACATTAACACTTTCTTTAGTTTTGTGAATCTACTTGTCAATCCCTCTCCCCACATAATTGAGTAAATTTGACCTAAACCTGCAACAGCTTTGGGACAAGAAACATGTTTTTAAAGAGATTTTTCTGCATACTTCCCCCATGCCAAAAGAAAAAAACACCCCAGCCCAGCTCTCCTTTTAGGATGCGTCAGAGGTCAGAAGAACTGGGATTATTTATTATGAAATACCCCGTCTTCTCTAGACTAGCCATAAATATTAGAACAGCGATGATTCTCACATCCACTTGGAAGAGCCGCCGTAATAGATCTAAACTACAACAAAATGAGATTTTAATTAGGAAAGGTCGTCTTAATAGCTAATTACAAGCACTGGAACAAGTTACCTAGAAGAGGTTGGTCACTACAGGTTAGGAAACGTTTCTTGGATGGTTTAACCTTTAGACCAGGGATGCTCAACCTGTGACCTTCCACACAGGTGAGTAAAATTTGGAGGCAGGGGAAGAATGGCAGGGGAGCGGTGGCATTTAAAACTTCCACCCTTTGCCACTGCCAAATTTCCAAGCCCCTCATGGCCAGTCAGAGCAGGGCCATGCCCCTTCCTCCTGCCTGGCTGGAGTGAGGTCTGGTGCACACCTGCTTTCTTCTATACCTGTGTTGGAGCCAAGCCATACCACCTTCTCTCCACATGCCATGTTGGGACTGGGCCATGACTCCTCCCCCTGAGCAGCCATGCCCTTTCACCCCTCCTGTAGGACTTAGTTGGGGACAGGCCAAGCTCTCTTCTGCCCACGCAGCTGGATTAAGGCAGGACTGTCCTCTGCCACACCTGCCTTGGCACTGGATCAGGACCACCAGTTGGATCTGGCCTGTGGACAGAAAGGCCTGCTGGGCAAAGAAGTTGAGCACCACTGGTTTAGACCAATAAGATTCTGCCTTGAGCAAGTGGTTTGACTACGTTTTTTAGGTCCTTTTCAGCCGTTTTTTTGTACTTCTAAAAACTGAGATTTAACTCCCGTCCATTGCCAAAAAACCCCCCCAAGCCACCAAAAGTAACTCATGTGCTCCAATTCTTAAAGTTTTAAAAAAATATATCCACGTTTTATTAGCAACATGTGTCAACAAGATTTCATTCCCCTTCACATGGATATAGAATAATATATTTATGGTGAAAAACAGGACTTGGCCAAAACTGCAGAGAAACAGAAGGATCCTCCACAATACTGATTGCTGGATTAAGCATAATTAATTAAGCTAATGTCCAGGAAGAAGAGAAAGATTAAGCAATTTAAAAGTGTATTGCAACGTGCAAAGTGGCCAAGTTAAAGCTTTATAGTCGGTTTTGAGTTTGGCATTTTTTGAATGCTCCATCTTGCAAATTTGAAGTTGTACTATCAGCTTAAATTACATTTAAAAATTGGATTGAAGCTATATCTCATCCTTGTAAAGGAGTGACTGGGTTTTTCTGTGGCCCACAAGGAAACTTTTCAGGAAAGTATTAAAAATTAATCCATTCCGACTCACTTTTCTGCTTCTATTCAAGGTAAGAATAGAAGACCTACCAGAGTAGCTTCAGATAATAGAAAGTTAGGGTTGGAAGGCACCTCAGGAGGTCACATCTAGTCCAACCCCCTGCTCAAAGCAGGACCAGCCTCAACTAGATCATTCTAGCCATGGCTTTGTCAAGACGGGCCTTAAAAACCTCCAAGACTGAAAATTCCAACACCTCACTGAGTAGCCTGTTCCAGCCCTTCACCACCCTCCTAGTGAGAGCATTTCCCCACCTCACCCCCCAATATCCAACCTAAACTTCCTTTGCTGCAACTTGAGACAGTCATTCCTTGTTCTGTCATCTGCTACCACTGAGAACAGTCCAGCTCCATCCTCTTTGGAACCCAGGGCAGGTAGTTGAAGATTGCTACCAAATCCCACCTCAGTCTCTTTTCTAAACCAAATAACTGCAGCGACTCCTGGTGGATTTCCTGTGGGACGGACGCCACTGGCTCCCACGAGCTGCCCTCTCCCTGCCCCCCGGCAAGGGGGGCCAGGGCCTGATCGATCTGGCCAGCAGGGTGGCCGCCTATCGGCTGCAGGCCCTCCAGCGGCTCCTGTACGCCGAAGGCCACCTCCCGTGGCAACAGCTGGCGTGCCGATTCCTGAGGCGAGCGGGGGGCCTCGGCTTTGACCGGGAGCCATTTCAACTGGACCTCACCTTCCTGAACGAGGCGGTCCTTCCCCCGTTCTACCGCAGCATGGTGCGGGCCTGGTGGGCGGCCTTCCATCTCTGTCCCCAGGCCAGGC
>NW_005843082.1:263526-283700 GCF_000455745.1 Alligator sinensis
GAAAGAAAGAAAGGGTCCTTGTAAAAGTGTTTTCACTTAGGAATGATGCATAGCAAACAACTCTAACATTCAGACACTAGTAGGTTTGACAAACTTCTAGAATATCACTGCACAAGTCACCTGTTTGAAACCTATCAAAATAAAAGTGAATACAGCACCAGCTAGATCAGAGTCAGCCTGTTCATGTTTCATACCTGATAAAAACAATACTAAAATGCTAGAAAGTGAGATATGTACCTCCTCCAACTCAGATGTCAAGCAGAGTTAGATTCCAATTAGCATCTTCAACCCAAATAATTAACATACATGAGCATGGTAATTTAGCTAGAGCAAAGCCTACTTCCTTCTCTGGACCAGTCACGCTTGTTCATGTCTAAATACAAGAGATTGGGAAGATACTTACTGATACACATCTTGTAAGTACAGAATTAGGAAACTGAAACAATCCAACACAAGGAATACAATCCAAATGTCTGAATCTCAACTAGTCAAAACTGGCAACTTATAAAGAGGGTACATTCAGGAAGTCCCTTTCCAAAATGAAGTTCACATGGAGACAAAGCTGAAAGGCTGTTTGTTACGTTACAGACAGCAAAGAAAGAACAAAAAAAAAAAGGCTGGATATAGGAGCCAGTATTAGATAAGCCATCTGCCAGGAGGATTCCACAGAAGATGCAGGTTTTAAAAAAAAAAAAAGTGAATGATAATTCTTAGTTAACCTTTTGTGTAATTGCTACAAGGTATCAAGACAGGCTATGATGCATATTACATACGTTTTGCCTGAATACAAATCCTTCTCTAATCTCAGTAAATTTAACTCAGGGGTAAAGCAACCAGGCATGCATGGTAAGCAAAGACATTATGCTTGGGACTCATGCCTTGGGAGGGGGCTGGGGCTGCACTGCCACAACAAGCGTCAGGCCCCTTGTGGCTTCTCTGCCATCTGCCAGACACACCAACACCTTACAAGTGGAGGTTGTGGGCATTTTGGGCTCTTTGCCCAAAACCGCTGCCGACCCCTGATCTAATGCTATACCCTTCTCTCCCAATGATGCAGAAAAAGAAAGCTCACCATCTAAAGGACAAATGAAGGTTTCTTGGGTTTTGTTTTGTTGTTTATGTATACTGTTCCATGAGCTGGGGTGCATACGAAACTGAGGAAATGCCTCATGTGCCTGGAAAACAAAGTTTAATAAGCCCTTGAAGAGTACAATACCCAAGTCTCAATCTTAATATTTAATAGGCAAAATTAGAATCAGATCTGCTTTCCCATGTCTTTATTTAAGGAGACTGGTAAATATTGAAAGGTATGAAGGTACCTTATTTAATATGGAGTAGTAATTGCTGACCATGTGCTCGTATTTCTTGTGAGATGACTTTATCAAATTTTAGTCTTATGTTTTTGGTTACTTGCTTTCATTTTTGGAAAGGTTTTCTTCCCCTTCCTTTTTATATGAGAAAGGAAAACATTAGTCCTCCCGAACTAAAACCGCATGATTTAATAGCTTTTATTTACCTTTGGGAATCCTCAACCAGACTGCTCAATGGGGGTCTTTAGATTTGCTATTCTTGATTTACATTAAGATTATTTGCATGCACTACTATGACAACTCTTAACAGATCCTTGATACTTTGTGACTTGGTTAAAGTGTCAAGTTAGCACTGCAGTAAACTTAAGTTTCAGGCCTAAACCCAATTTAGGAGGGGATTTAATGGTACAACTTACATTGCTTCCTTGAGCAAAATAAGCTATGCTAGTAAAAGCATGTTTTGCCAGCATAATGCTTTACACCAGGGTTTATATAAAAATCACTATACCAATAAAACAAAAGTCTGCTCCACAACTAACATATGATAGCATAGCTATGTATACATACTACTGGTTAAAACATTAAAAAGCTTTACGATACAAATTAGGGAGGCTCAAGACATGCAAACATACTATATAGGTCAGTGACAGACATGAAGAGGCTCTTTACTCCTTTTAATTTCCAATGTAAAAAAGTATCAAGTCACCTTTGCTGATCTGAGCTTTACTACCAATCCTTCAGAATCAGGGAGGGGCAGGGCTGGAAGCAACTGCCAGAGGTCATCTAGTCTCAACCCCCTCCTTGAGGCAGGACAATTCCTATCCAAGCCATTCTGTACAATCCAATATCTAAACTCTTCAGTAAAATGGTCAACCCTGATAACGCAAGACCTAACACCATAGCCTACCACAGGTAAAGCAGGCAGACCATGGCAGGAAACATTGTGCTTCTGTAAAGGTTCTTAATATATGCTCCAGAACTTCCCAGAAAAAGCACAATGCCCCCCCCCCCATAGAAGAAGGCAAAAGACTCCCACCAACTCTGCTCACCAAGTCCCTACCTATCTGACGAAGGGGTATAATTCCTTCCTGAACCCAAATATGGTAACCAGTTTAACCCCAAGCAGAGGAGCAGGAAACTCCAGCTTTAAATACTAGCAAGAACACTGTTGTTAATCTCTGGCCTTGGCTATAGCCAACACTTAAGGCCTGTGAAGAAGGCTTAAACAAAAACCTCAAACAAAAAGTACAACCCCCCCAACCAAAATTTAGCACAGGTGTAGTACATATGTAAACAGGGAAGAAGTAGTTTTTCCCTGATATTCAGTTTAAGCCTACTTTGCCTCAACCTTTAAGCCACTGGTTCATGTCCCAATCCGCAAGAAAGAAGAGGGAAACACCTCTTTCTATGGCAGCCCTTCAAGTATTTGTAGGCTTGCTATCACCTTCAGCCTCTCCTTGTATGACTTGCTTTCCAAGACCCATGTTTGTGGCCCACCTCTGGACCTTCTCCAACTTCTCTATTTCCCTTTTAAAATCCGAAGTCCAAAGCTCCATATAATATTCCCAATAAGACCTAACCAGTGGCAAGTAGGAAGGCACTACTGCCTCTCAGGTCTTTCACTTATTACTTCTATTAATACATCCCAAAACTGCATTTATCTCGCATGTGGCTACTTCACCCCACAGCCCCATCTTCAGTCTGTGATCTACCAAAACCCCCAGAGATCCTCTTCCCTAATGCTGCCATCCAGTCAGATGTCACTCATTTTGCATTTATATTTTTGATTATTCTTCCCAAGATGCGATGCCTCAAATCTGTCATTGTTGAACTTCATTCTGTTAGATTCAGCCCAGCTTTCCAATCTGTCTAGATCCTCCTGAATTGTGTTCCCATCCTTTAGCATGTTCACAATCCTTTCCAGTTTCATGTAATCTACCGACTTGCTCAAGAAGCTTTCTAATGATTTGGATGCTGGCATACTCAACATGCTGAACAGCACTGGGCCCAGGACAGACTCCTAGGGGACTCCACTCAAAGCCGCCTGCCATTCCCATGTGGATCCGTTTACAATTATCCTTTGCTTGCAGCTATTGAGCCAGCTGCCTATCCACCTAGTAGTTTTATCTGGCCTACATTTCTTCCAATTGTTTGTTCAAAGCTTCCTTAGGGTCACAGGACTCATTTTTTAAACTGAATTTGGATGGTGCAATAGTCCAGAATTCAATGGGATATGGCTTCTTATTCTGCCAAGAATAAGAAACAATGACTTGGTAGATGCAGTAAGTTTGATGCTGAAACAGAAGCTGAACACAACCTAGACTTGCCTAACACAAGCCACAATGTTGTACAATCAACTTTTAAAAACAATCAACTATAATGTTTCACCCTAAAATATACTTAGAAACAAGTAACTGGGTTTTTCCCCCCCTGTTGGTAGGCCATAGAGAATAAACACAAGTAAAGAGAAGCTAATAAAAAAGCCAATTAAAATCGGAATGTATATCACTAACAACATTTCCCATGTTGCTGTGTGTGCTACCCTTTTCAGATGAATTGCCTTTTTAGGGGAGGAGCAAGAGAGGACAAGGTGATTCCACACCCAAGTTCTGGCCAGGAGCCAAATTCAGGAAAGAAGAGGTGGTATCCCACTTCAATCCACAAAATTATTTGAACTGTCAGAACAACTGTTGACTATACAGACCTTCAACCAGTAATTGGGCATGTTCCAAGTTCTAACATGCTCTTCTCAGGCTTGAATTATGTCTGCAGGCTTTTTGGCCATGGCCCCTTAACTTGAAGAAAAGGTTTTGCTAAATGCCATCCACTTGATGCAGCATCTCACACTGATTAGACATCTACAATCTTTTTTTTTTTTTTTTAAAACAGGAGGAAAGACCATCAGCAATACTGACAATTTGTTTCTCCCTTTGAAACCAGGGCTTCTCTTCAAACTATTTGTCTCGACTTTCACAGTCTCCACCCTTCCTATTTGTCATCCTGGTTTTTCTGCAACTTTGAAAGAACTTCAGGACATGTCTATTTTACCCCTCTGCACTGAGGAAGAAATCAAGAACGCCCATCTAGACCAGCGATTCTCAACCAGGGTGCTGTGAGATCCTTGGAAGGGTGATGCAAAATATTACAACTGTGGAGTGTTCAACATACTCCCATGATTTCACAGGATAAAACACGTTCTGACTTCTTATAAAGAACACAAAGACCACAACAAAATAACTGCTCTTTTTCTGTAGTCACAAAATGAATACAGGTGACCCTTGCCATTCACGGGGATATGTTCCCATGATCCCTGCAGACACCGAATGCGCAAATAGGGCACTGCATTCATGAGCACAGTGCCCCTGGCAGCTGTGGGGGCGGGGGCATGGCTTGGCAGTAGCAAGCGCAGAGCTCCTGAGAAGCTCCAGTAAGTGTTTAAAGTGTATTTAAAATGCAGGTTTGGCATTCATGAATATCTGAAACCGTGAATGCTGAACCTACAAATACTGAGCGTTTCCTGTAAAAGCCAAGATGTAGCACCCCTCAGAAAATGCTAGAAGTTGAGGCTGAGAATAACTGACCTAGACCAGTGGTGCTCAATCTGTGTCTGACCTGGAAGCTAGACAACTGGCGTAAGGCTGTCATCACAGATGAGATCCTACATGCAAGACTGCTACACAGGCCTGATCCAATGTGGCATGGTTGCACAGATGTGATCCAACAGAGCAGCACAACTCCATCCTTGAGAAGCTTGAGAGAGTCCAGAGAAGAGCCATGTGCATGACCAGAGGTCAGGGAAACAGACCCTACGATGACAGGCTGAGAGCCCTGGGGCTCTTTAGCCTGAAAAAGCGCAGGCTAAGGGGTGATCTGATGGCCACCTACAAGTTTATCAGGGGTGACCACCAGCATCTGGGGGAACGTTTGTTCACCAGAGCGCCCCAAGGGATGACGAGGTCGAATGGTCACAAACTACTTCAAGATCGTTTCAGGCTGGACATAAGGAAGAATTTCTTTACTGTCCGAGCCCCCAAGGTCTGGAACAGCCTGCCACCGGAGGTGGTTCAAGCGCCTTCATTGAACACCTTCAAGATGAAACTGGATGCTTATCTTGCTGGGATCCTATGACCCCAGCTGACTTCCTGCCCTTTGGGCAGGGGGCTGGACTCGATGATCTTCCGAGGTCCCTTCCAGCCCTGATGTCTATGAAATCTATGAAATCCACCAAATATGGCTACAGAGGCATTATATGGATGGCAGGGCTCCCCACAGGTCTACAAGTTCAGCCACAAGGGAGCACTGGAAGAGTTAGTGCCACAGTTCAAAGAGTAATCACCTTTTACTGCTACAGCTCCCCTGCCACCAGATTTCCAGACCCACGCGAAGCCCTAAAGTTTGGATTACCTGGCTCTGTGGGCCAAAGCTTGAGCACCACTTATCTAGCCGCCTGGCACGACCACACCTAAAAAGCCCTCTAGAATTTGTTAAGTGCTCTCTGAATCCATCCACTTTACGGTAATTTCATATAGATCAAGTTTTCCCAAGATTACTTACGAGGACATCATACAGGACACCTAAAGTACATCTCGTCTACTGCTTCTCCCTTACTTAAATCAGGTCAGTTACTTTGTCAAAGATATTAATTGGGAATAAATATCAAATCTTTGGGCTGTTTCTTATCAACTCCATATCCTTCAAGTTTCATTAATAAATTTTAGTAGTTCCTAGGAGCTGAAGTTAGGCTGACTGAGCTCCATTTTCCTGGGGTCCTCCTTTAGTCTTTGGGATCTCAGAGATCATTTTCAAAATCCAGCTCATCACTGCCAAAAATACCTCAGCTAGTTCCTAAAGGCATTAAGGGATAAACTTCATCAGATGCCGATGACCAACTTCTTACCAAATACTCTTTAAACCCATTCTTCTGTATTTTGACTTCTGCTCCTACTCCCCCGTTAAGCTTGCATTGGATTATCTATTTTATGAGAGCTGAACTAAATACAGCATTGAACATTTCAGCCCTCTCTGCACCTTTTTATTTGCTCTCGTTCCTGGTTAAATAGCATGCTTCTATTTTTATGCCTTTAGCAATCCCTTGCAGTTGAGGATGAGAGTCATCCATGACTATCTTATCTGTGTCTCCAAAGGTGGCTGATGAAGCCTATTTTGAATCAACAGATTCTACTGGAGCTCAGATGCGTGATTGTGTAGGATGGGTGGTGCTGGATTCTTGATTTGATCTGTGACATGCTGTTTCTGCTGCTCCTGCTTTCCCATCATCTTCTTGTTGTGAGGTTTCAAAGTACTAAGATCCCTACAGCAGACTCTCCCTCCACTTGGGGCAGTCCTGGGCAACAGGTTCCCCATGAATTGACATCACTGTTGTATTTAAGTTGGTCTTGATGATGTTCCTGAAGTGTTTTCTCTGCCCTCCTCTTGATCATACACCTTGGCTGAACTGGGAGAATAAGACTTGCTTTGGGAGTTTTCAGTCAGACATCCAGATGACATGGCCAGCCCAAAGCTGATGTTGCATGATCACTGCCTCAGTAACTCATGGTGTTAGCTTGCAGGAGGATGCCAATGCTGGTGCACCCGTCTTCCCAAAGACAGGATTGATGGTTCTTCTCCAACAACTTTAGATGTCTCCTATCTGTTGTCTACGGTAAAAGCAAGGTGGAGATCACAACTGCTTGATACACCATGAGCTTAGTTTTGGATCCGATGTGTGATCTTGAAACACCTGTTTCTTTAGGCACCCAAAGGCTGCACTTGTACATTTGAGGTGATGTTGAATTTCTTTACTGATATCAGCCTTCTGTGAAAGATGGTACTGAAAACACTGAACATTCTCCAGAGTCTCATCATGGATCTGGATTACTGGAGTTGGAGACTGTTTATTAAGAGCTTGTTGGTGGATGACCTTAGTCTTCTGAAGGTTAAGCGTCAGTCCCATTTTCTTTCATGCCTTGATAAAGATAGATTGCTTGAAGGTCTGTTTCTGAATAAGCACACACTACAGTACCATGAGCATACTGGAGCTCAATGATTAACGACTGGAGTGGTTTTGGTTCTGGCTCCAAGTCAGCTGAGGTACAACAGCTTACCATTTAGCTCCACTCCAGCTGGAAGCTTGTTGGTGGTCAGATGTAGCACTGCAGCAAGATTTATTGAGAAGAACATTGGCATAATGGTGCAGCTTTGCTTAACCTCAAAGGGATCTGTGATAGAGCCATTACTGAGAACCATCACTTGCATACCCCTCATGGATCAGGCAGAGAATAGTGACAAATTTCAGTTGGCATCTGTACTTCAGAAGGATCCTCCACAAGACTTCTCAGCTGAGAGTTGAAAGCTTTCAAGAGGTCAAAAGCCATGTAGAGAGGCTTATGTTGTTCCCAATATTTCTCCTGCAGCTGGTGAGCTTTGAAGATCACTTAAGTTGTGTTTCTTGATGCTCTAAACACTGAGATTCCAGAAGGAGCTCTTCAGCAAATGGAAGGAGACAGTTCAGAAGAGTTCTTGAAGTTATCTTTCCCATGGTGGACAGCAAGGTGAACCCTCTGTAGTTTCTACAGTTGGACTCGTCTCCTTTCTTGAAGACTGTCACAACCGTAGTGTCCCTGAGATAGTCTGGGATTTCCTCCTCATTCCAGGTCCTCAAGATGAGGGCATGAAGCAGTGATATACAGGCTCCTCTCCTGTTTGAAGATTTCCATGAGATTCTATCCACTCTAGCTGTCTTGTTCTTCGTCTGCTTGATGCCTTCTACCACCTCACCAAGGGTTGGAGAAATTCCGAGGTAATCTGACTGGGTGTTGCGGGATGGAGCTGAGAACACTCATCAACAGCAGCACTGACTGAGGTGGTCTTCAAAACGCTCCTTCCAACAGGCATTGATGGCTCCTCTGTCCTTGATCAGGTATCCTCCATCCTTTAGGTTTCAAGGGGATTGGTCCCCACACGCTCAGACCCTAGATGGCTTTGGTGGCACTGAAGAAGCCACACATTGTGGATGTCAGCAAGATGTTGCATCTCCTTAGCCTCATCTTCTCACCAGTTTTTCATATGATTACCTTTGTTTCCATATCACTGAAGAGCTCCTGATGCAGCCATACTGGTCCTGAACTATGCTTCCTCCACTCCATAATACTCTGCCATTGTGCTCTAGCATTCACTGGATTACAGCACATGCGCACTGCTGCACTTGTTTGTTTCTTAGTGATTCTCTCCCCAGATCCTGGCCTATTAGTACAACAAATTTCTTGGGATCTGCACTTTTGAAGTCACTGGTCCTTATTTCTGTTGCTCCTAGACTTTGCTTTCCTTAGAACTGTGGACTACTGAGCATGTTCCCTTTTACCAGAATGGTCTTAAACCTTCACATTTTTTACCACTTCCCCCTATTAAAATCAGCATCATATCTAACACGGTTCTTCCCACTTGTTAGAGATTTTCAAATGAAAAGGGGCTATATGAAACTATGCTAGCTTTCAACTATGATGGTGTAACAGTGCCCATGTCAGCAGTTACCATAGCAGCTGATGCATATTACAGTTGCCATACCCTCCCTTAACAACGGTAACTAGTTCACATTCACTTGTGTGGGGTAACATGCAAGCATACATGTACAAGTGCTATTTAATTGCATTATCAGTAGGTCTCAGCGATACCCTAGTGGAAGCTTCACATTATTTCAAAGCCCTTCTCTAAACTCTCTGCATTGGCTATACTTTGTTTACCTTGTGAAAATCTCAAATGTAACTGCCAGAAGCTTACTTAGCAACAAACTTTTTCATCTGAATGAAGACAAACAGGTGCTGAGAAGGGCCTGGGGTACAGGGGTGTCTCCTTAAGAGATTCATGAAGGTATTAATAAAGGTATTAGCTGTATTTCCTCTGACTACACATATAGGGGCAGACCCAGGTGGTACAGTGGTACAGTTGCACCCCTCTTCGATTCCTGGCCCACTCAGTTTCATAGTTTCATAGTTTTAGGGTCGGAAGGGACCCAATAGATCTTCTAGCCCGACCCCCCGCCAGGGCGGGAGAACAACCCAAAACCCCCCCCCACAAACCCTAAAAACAAAAACGGGACTCAAATGAGTCCAGCCAGGTAAGAATCCAGCCTCTTCTTAAAGATCCCCAGGGTAGGGGCCAGCACCACCTCCCTTGGAAGTTGGTTCCAGCTCCTAGCCACCCTAACTGTGAAGTAGTTTTTTCAGATGTCCAGTCTGTACCTCCTCTCCATCAACTTGTGCCCATTACTCCTTGTTATGCCAGCGGGGGCTAGGGGAAACAGTGTCTCCCCCAAACCCTTCTGGTTCCCCCTAGTGAGTTGATAGACGGTCACCAGGTCCTCCCTCAGCCTTCTCTTGTGGAGGCTGAATAGGTTCAGGTCCCGCAGTCTCTCACTGTAGGGTCTGCCCTGTTGTCCCCGGATCATGCGGGTGGCCCTCCTCTGGACCCTCTCCATGTTGTCCACATCCCTCCTGAAATGGGGCGCACAGAACTGGACACAATACTCCAGCTGCGGCCTGACCAGCGTCGCATAGAGGGGGAGGATCACCTCCCTGGCTCTACCCGAGATGCACCTGTGGATGCACGACAAGGTCCGGTTAGCCCTGCCAACCATGACCTCGCATTGTCGGCCCATGTTCATCTTGGAGTCAATAATGACACCAAGATCCCTTTCCGCCTCCGTGCTCTCAAGTAGGGAGTTCCCCATCGTATAAGCGTGCTGCTGGTTCCTACTACCCAAGTGCAGCACCCTGCACTTGTCCGTATTGAAACGCATCCTGTTCCTGTTTGCCCACCCCTGTAACCTATCCAGATCCTTCTGCAATCTCTCTCTCCCTGCTAGCGTGCTCACCTCCCCCCAAATTTTGGTGTCATCAGCGAATTTAAACAGGTTGCTTTCCACCCCAACATCAAGATCGCTGATGAAGAAGTTGAACAGTGCAGGCCCCAGGACCGAGCAGTTTAAATGCCAACTGCTTGGTAGTGGCAGCAGCATTTCTAGTCAGGCAGTGCTGAGGGAGTCTCTTAAACTTCAGGGCTCATTATAAATCTACCCCATCCCTGCTACACTCTTCGTTCCACAGGTGTTAACCACCCTCTCCCCTGTTTAATGGTCTTGAGCTTCCACTAAATCAAAGCAAGCCTCTCTTTTTCAGTTCTGCTACCTATAACCTGCTCCTGGTAACACAGCTCCTATTTCACAGCCCTGAAGGCTATTTTTAACTAACTTAGGTGTGGAAACCTTAATTCAGCTAAATAAACTCACGTATAAAAGTAATTTTCAGTAAAGCACTGAATGTACTGTCAAGATGTTCAAGGCGGCTAGATTTTGTACATTCAGTTCTAATGACTACAAGCCTAAAGTAACAGATTATTTTTGCTTAGTTTGTATACAAAATACCATATAGCAAATTAATGCACATTCCAATGAAGTTGCACTTGGTTTTGCTTAATCTTAAAACTGAATAACACAGCCAAGGGCCCCTAGGTTATTAGTAAACCTTCTAGTTTCTTTTTGGCTAGAGAAAGACGTGTTGCATTATATGCAATTAAGCACCTCACCATCTGCATCACCCCCTTCCAAATTTTAAAATTTGGACACACACACTTTCATAACCAGATAGCACTCAGATCCCCAAGTAAGCAAAGAATACTTGAGAAACTAACCCGAGACTGATCAGAAGGGGGCATATGGGATACGGAGAGAAGAAGAATGCTTTCAAATAAAAAGCAGCAAACATTACTTCAGGGTTTTTCGTTGCTTGTTTATATACTTAGAAAGAACTCCAGAAGGAAAACATGAAATCTTTGAGGGGAAAAAATAAGAGACAGCTCCCTAAATCCCAAGATGACTCTGGGAAGCAGCAAGACTGGTCCCATTTACTTAATCACATTTTCTCCAAGTACCATACAGGCAGCAAGTTACTCAGTTCTCACATAAGAATGGTCACACATACTACAGCACAACAGTGACCAAAAACTAGACACAGTGATAATATATTCATTGGTGCTTTTCAGAGAGTACCTTGTATACAGAAAAAATTTTATGCAAGAGGAAGAAAAAAGGTAGACTAGTCAAGATGCCTGGGAAGACGCATGCCGGTATCTTTTGTGTAAGCAAAATTTTATCAACAGAAGTGTGCTATTTTGCAAGTTTCAGAGACCCAACTGAATCATGTGTGAAGAAGAGAAAAGTCGTGTCATTTGATCAAAAGTTTTTTGTTTTTTTCCCCTTTAAGTCAGTGCTTTAAGGTTAGTTCTCAGGCCTGTCTTACAGTGAAGGTTTGCTGGCATTCCTAGGATTATAGTCAGAAGTGTTTCTCCCCAACCCTGACCAACACAGCAATGTGTAGATGTCATTATACTGGCAAAGAAAACTTCTTCTTCTGGTATTGCTTATTCCATTTGGAAAACAGATTTTAAAAAGTATTCCTTCAAAAGATTTTTTGGGGGGAGCCAGAATAAGCTTAGTGTTCATTAGGGAGTTTTACCCTGCATAATTCAGCTAGTATAGTATTCCCTGTAAATAACATTAAATGTTGATAAAGCCTAAAGGTAAAGAAATACTGTTATATTACACCAGCAGAGTACTCCTAATGTGGATACAACTATACTAAAAAAGCATCATCATACTGCTGTCATAGTAAAAGCCACACCTCAAATAAAAAATATCAGGAAAAAGAAAAACCCCCCACAAAAAGGGCTTCTACAGACAAAGTTGTCAGCTAGGAACCAAATTTCACCACTGCCCATTGTGCCAGCACTGGCCCCTACTGTAGGCCTGGATTAAGGTATTAGTTTTACCCTCTGTATTTTCTTCAAGAGCACTAAAACCGTTTTGGCTGAAGGTGTAAAAGGAAGTTTGACTTAAGCAGCTCTAAAACATTTCATGCAGTGGTAGTCTTTTTGCTACAGGACCATAGAATGCAAGAAATATTACTAGGTTTGATGACAGTCCAAAGATTTTTGGACACTCTTACTGGAGTTCAACAATATTTGCATGTTTGTTTTGGAGTAAATAAAGAATGAATCAGAAGACAATTTTCCATGTTGTATTCCAATTCTCATGCAGGGAGCACAGTATATTCATCATTCAGCTGCTCACTGAATCCAAATGTGATTTTGCTGTGATGCCCACAGAAACAATGTCATTAGATTTAGCCCCCAAATTGTCCCCCTTCATGAAGGCCGTAAATCCCATTAACGTAAAAAAATTCACGACTTGGAATGTTCGAAATGGTCAAGCTTTTAACTGGAGATCATTCCTAAATTGACTATAATACTAAGTATCTATGAACTTCTGAACAATAAGGGTTTAATTTTTATAACCATGTCGCATAAAATGAGTGAGTTCAATCCAGTCTTGTGGCAACTAGTAGAAGTCTTCAGTTGACTGTTTACAGCCTAGCAAAAGTTGTATGCAGTTATGGAAGGCTTCACTCACCTCAGATAGGAACAGAATTTTAGCAAAAGACAAGGTCTTTGCAGAGATGAATTGTGTAAAATAAAATATTCCATGTTCTAGAAAGCTAATCCAATAGTATGTGCATTACCTATTCTCTAATTGTGCCCAATTACCATTTTCCATATTTGTGTTATTCTCGTGGTAACAGGCTTAAATTCAGCCTTTTCCCCATTAATCAGTGTTTACAAGTTAGTGACCAACCCCACCAAGTCTCAGTATATACCTTAAGTTTATGAGTAATCTTTCAATGGAATATTATAAAAGGTCAGAGCATCTGTAGCTTAGAATATAGATACTGCTGCATAAACAGCTTCTGACAGTGCCTAATATAGAATAAGGGCTATTTAGAGTGTCAGAAAAAAACAGGTGCATGCAGCAGAGAAAAGTGCGTGTTTACTCTGTGGCCATGGAGCCCAGGTAGCACAAAGGATTTGGCATCAGCATGGTGTGCATTTGTACACTGCCTAGAGAACAGCACCTGAATCAATGCTATAGAGGTCTCCATGACTAAGCTAGACTTTTGGTCAAGATGTATACAATACATTAAAAACAAGGCAGTTTCTAAGCATGACCCTCTGTGTGCCCACTAGATGCAGAGGGTACTTTCGAGTGCATAAATCAAGTCTGAGCACGTGGCTCACATTACAATTGGGACATGAACCGTGGGAGTTTGCAGTTGCTCAACAGATACAAGCCTGATACAAAATACAGAGTAAAGGTAATAAAGACTGATCAGATGTTGGTATTATTAAATATTAACATCCAGCTGTCTCTCATCTTCAAAGGAGATCAACAAAATGAAGTCATTAGTATCCAAGTCCCACACACAAGAGGGTTCACAGGCTACAGACAACTATCCAGGTGAACGTATAATTTCTATCACACTTGGGGGACGGGAATCACAGGGACTGTTTACCTCTGTCAGTAGGTAAAACTTGCTGCATGTTAGAAGATGCAGTCACTTACATTCTCTTAAATTTAGCAGAGGTAGCATATTTTAAAATATTCAAGCACTATAAAAAGTTTATCACTGAAGTAGAGTAGACAGCTTTCCTCAGAAACCCCCCAAACCCCAAAGGTTAAGCCATCCATCTCTTTAGAATTTAAGTTCCCCCCAAAAAACAAAAACCCACACAGAACATCCCCCTCACCAAAAAGCAAAAACACCCCTCCCCCCCTGCCCCAACAACCATGCACAACGTCTCTAGCCATTCTGGCTATAGAGCTAACTTCCTAAACATTAACAGGTGGTAAATCAAGAAGTGTTACCTTGAGCATGCCTTTTTTCAGCTACTACATCTTTACTAACCAAAGTGAAATTAATGAGAGGATGCTTTTATTAGTGGTATTGGAATCCTGTAGGTATTCGTAGACCATCAAGAATTATTGCAGCTTCATCCTGCAGAGGGAAACTAGACACCGTGGTGTTCTTTGTAAAAGGCTAGTAGGCGAGTGAAAAAAAGGACACCTCTTTTCTTCCAGTTCAAGATTGCCAGTAGACTCTTACAGGTCTATACAAAACTCCACGCTGCCACAGCTGACTTGCTACTGGCTTAGTAGTCTCAAGCCAGCTCAGACATCTCTAAACCCAGCAGCACATACACTACACTCTACTAGTGCCAGAGGAAGCTAGTTAGACAGAAGTTAAAACGGGCCCCTAAGGAGGTGAAAAATATGCGAACAGCATGCGAACTGTTTAAGAACGCCATCTTAGAGGCACAGAGCAAATGCATACAATAAATCAAAAAGAATGGAAAGAGGACCAAAAGAAAAGAGTCAGCATGGTTTAATGGCAGAGTTGCAGAAAAAAGATGCCTTTTTCTGCTTATTGAAAAGTAGAAATCAAACACTAATGAGGAAAATAAAAAAAGAGTACAAACTGGCAAGTCAAATGTAAAACTGGAATAAGGCAAACTAAGAAAGAATTTGAGGAGAAGTTTGCTAGAGATACAAAAAGTAACAATATTTCTCTAAGGACACTAGAAGCCAAAGTCCTGCCAGGGTAGTCAGTTGGACCTTTGGATAATCAGTATAAGAGGGACACTAAAGGATGACAGGACCACTACAGAGAAACTAAATGCATTCTTCACATCTGTTTTCACTGTGGAAGATGTTAGGGAGATCCCCTCACTAGATACACTCCTCTCTAGGGACAAGTCAGAAAAGCTGACCCAAATTGAGGCTTCAATAGATGAGGTTGTAGACAAGAGACCAACTAAATGGCAGCAAATCATCAGGACCTGATGGGATTCACCCTAGCATACTGAAAGAGCTCAGGTCATGAACTGTGAAGCTCTTCTCATTAAAACCAGTCCTCTCCTACAGATGCTGTGAGTCACACTGGCAACTCTTCATATTTTAAAAAAGGCTTTAGAGAGGATGCAGGGAACTACAGGCCAGTGAGCCTAACTTCTGTTCCTGGAAAACTGGTAGGAACAATAATAAAGAAAGAGTTGTCTTGCACCTGAATGAATATAATTTACTGGGGAGGAATCAGCATGTCTGTCAAAAGGAAAAGTATGCCTCACCAACCTACTAGACCTCTCTGAGGGAGTCAATAAGCAAGTGGATCAGGGTGAGCCAGTTGGCACAGTATAGTTAGACTTCCAAAAAGCCTTTGGCAAGGTTCACCAGAGGCTCTTAAAGGTTAGGTAGTCACAGAATTATAGGGAATGTCCACTTGTAGATTAGAAATTGGCTTAAAGACAGAAAACAGAGAGTGAGTTTAAATGGTCAGTTTTCAGGATGGAAGGTAGTGAACAGTGAGGTCCTCCAGGGATCTGCATTGGGACCCATGGTGCTTCACACTCATAAGTGTTCTGGAAAGGGGGTGAGCAGCAAGGTAGCCAGATTTGTGGATGACAGTTATGCCAAGTGTCAAAGACCAGGGCAGACTGCAAAGAACTACAGAAGGATCTGGCACGATTGGAGCGAATGGGTTACTAAGTGGCAAATGAAGTTCAATGTATTTAAGTGTAAATAATGAACCTGGATAAAAATACCCCAAGCTTTACCTACACTATAGTGTAGATAACTAAATTATCAGGAAAACTAACTGAAGTCAATGCAGGTGCAATTCAAATTATTTCTTTTCACCACAAGCATGACCTTGAGTGTCTCCCTTAATTCTGACCTACTATTGTGCTGCCTAACCTAAATAACCACTTGATCCAAAAGCTTCCTACATCTCTACATATATCCTTAGTCCACCTCTGAAAAGAAGCTTAGCTGAACAGACATTCCCTTGAGTCTTGGTGCAACCAAACACACCATTAAGACTGCAGACATGGGTCGTCCAGCCTTTGAGAAGCAAAGCTCTGGGGGCCATACATTTGCAATAGTTGTCTTAACTGACGCCTTGTTTTGGAAATGGTCTGTTGGTTCAAGCTACACAAATAGCTATATCACAGGAAAGCAGCAGTTATAATACACCTGCCACAAACATGGTACTGAACAAGATTATTTCTCAAGGTCTCTCCCAGTCCTACTCTTCCACCATTCTAGATTAAACTATAAAATATTTAAGCCCTCAAGCAGTTGGATTTGGTCAAAAAAAAAAATTTTTAATTTCCAGCTGAAAATTAAATTAGCAGCAGGCCACAAAGGCAGCACATATTTTAAGAAGTCCTGTAAACCCCAAGTTTAACAGTGTGCTGACAGATGCATTAGAAAGAAAAAAAAAAAAAAAAAAAAAAAAAAACAAGCTCCTATTTCCCCCCACAAATAAAATCAGCTGCTCATGTCCTGCACATACTATATGAAAGTCTAATCCTACTGAGTGCCTTAGAGATATGGAACTTTACAGATCAAAACATCATGGCAAGATCTGCATCTCGGAAGGAAAAGGAAGCAACCATATGAACAAAGGACTCCTGGGCCATCAAGTTTAGTTCCTGGAGTTCAAAGGAGATTGTTAACAGAAGGAACCCACAGCCACAGTTACCAGGAACAATATGCAAAATACAAAGAATATCCTGTAACATGTCAGAAATAAAAGCAAGGGAGACAAAGGCAATACCATGCCACTACAACAGTATTTGGGTTAATATATCATTAGAAGATCTTGGGAAAAAGACCATGCCTCACACTACAGAAGGCAGCCGAAACCTGCATGGTCCATGCCAACCTGACCTAAGGAAAAAATAAAATCCCTTCTTGCCATCAAATTTAGTGAACCGTATTATCTTGAGCAATATCTATGGCCAAAAGCCTCCGGATTTAGGTATCAGTAGAAGTATGAGGGCAACACCACCCCTTCCCACCCTAGATTTAACAGCTGCCAATATCCCAAAGCATCAGAGGATGGTGGGAAACCCCCCCCCCAAAAAGCACACACCCAAGTCAGTACAATTCATGAGGAAGGAGAAAAAAAAAATATTTGCTGGCTGCAATTTGCCAGCAGTAGAGTCCATGCTACTAAAACTACCTTTTTACTCCTAGCTTGGGACCGCAGACATGACTCCACAACAAACCCACTTATAAGCATGCCATAAACCCTCTGTCCTATGATACGATCCTTTCTATAAGCTTATGCAGTGTAAATCTCAAAGAAGCAGTTTCTAGCTCTTTACTTGGAAAACCACTCAAAAAACATCACTGCTCTAATAGCTGGAAATCAAAAGGTATCCAACCCAAGTGTATAGGTAGCTAGTTGATCTTATACTGTTGTTGTTTTTCATCCTAAAAAGCCCTTGCCTTTAACGTTCATCTGAAAGTCTTCTTATAAATCTACGATAACACCTCAGTCTCTAAACAAGGCAAACTCCTTTCATCTTCTTGCATTAGTGCCAGCTTCCATTGCCTTGAGCACCTGAAGAGCTCTTCTTTGAACCTGCTCCGATTTAAGTTCAAACTCATTTTTAATGCTGACCAGAACTATACCCACCCAGTATTCTAAATGGATTAATTTGGACAACAGTATTAGTACCTCCATTTCAACTACAAGTAATAATACTCTTTGTTTGAAGCAATGGTACCAGATTACCTGAAGGTTCCTCAGTAGTTCACCCTGAGCAAGTTTCCCTTCATTTCCCACAACAACATTCTGGGTCTGGTGTAGACTCACCCAGCTAGCCTTCACTCCAGTCTCACTTAAGAACTGTGCAAGTCTTCTGCACACAAACAAGGAATAAGCAGCCAGATGCCATTATCCATTCTCATGTGATAACATGCCTTAACATTAACGGATATCAACAAACATCATAGAAGGAATACCAAAGGCAAACAAATCTTTAAATTTTCCCTCTACTAAAGAAACCGTCATATACATATGCTTGAGCCACCATGCATTCATGAACACTCATAGTGCAATTCAGTGCAAGCCCATGACTTGCTGGCAGAAAGTGAACAGCCAGTCTTCTGAAATTAAATATAGAAACAGTAAAAAGACACTTGCCTAGATTAACCCTCACTTCCTACTTCATTTTAGTCCAACAGTCCCCTATGGGAAAATAGAACTCCTTAAATAAACAAAGCTCATCATAGTTGATGCTGTAGAAATTTCATCATGTTTACACAGTGACTTATGAAAACCCGTTTTAAATTTTTATTCTTTGTTGCTGCTACTTTTCAGACTAGAGCATTTTAACCCTCAGTTTAACTGCTGTAGAAGATGGATAGCAGTTCATGGAGCTTGGGTAGTGAAAAGAAGATAGCCTGTTTCATATCTTGGCTCTCCCTACACTGAGCATGTGTAGTGCCTCAACTTCAGATCACAAAGCACTTTACCAAGGAAAGCAAATATGATGCTAAACTACTGAGGTTGCAGGTGCTTCAGGGAAAAATTTAAATCTGAACCAACTTTTCTTTGGCATTAAAAAGCTCCCCCGTAAATATTTAAATCAATCAGGACAAGAAAGTTTCACAGGGCTTTACAAAACAAAAAATTTGAAGTCTGAACTGAGTTGACAGGATCCCTTTAAACTTGAAACTGGACCAATAATAACTGAGTATAAGTAACAAGAGTTGTCAACAGACCTCATAACCCTTTGCCCCTTATGCTAGGGCAAAGAAACATTTAGTGATGAGAGATCTCATGGCTGTGAGACTATAAAAAAAACACCAAACAGGACAAGTGTGGAAGTACCATCACTACTTTAGTTTCAACCCAAAGCCTTACCCATAAGTTTATCCATCTTCTTACTATGTTTGAAGAAAACATTGCTTTAACTATGTAGCCTCCTCCTCTGCAAGATTTATAACCATTTATCTGCTTCAAGAGAGAAGCTATTCATTGATTTAAATATTAGTAAGTGGCATTATTTCACCACAGATTTCCTTGATATGCTATCTGTAACATCCTGAATGTCAGATCTACATGGAGAATACAAAGGAATCTGGGGGAAGAGACTTATTCCCATACCCCTGACTCTCACTGGTAAAATAGTTGTTATAAAGCTTTCCTACATCAATGTATTTGATCGAGTCATTTTCAGTACAGATGCAAAATTAAAAGATTTCATTTTTTGCTAAGCTTTCTATGGCACCAGAGATATTGCAGGGGCATTCTGTTCATCAGTACCTACTTTCTTTAAAAAAAAAAAAAAAAAAGAAATAAAAAACCCCAAAACCAGACAGTACAAATGAAATGGAGGCAATTACACATTTCAAGCCTCTGTTTAAAGAGAGGGGGAAGGAGAATTCTACCCAAGATGGGTACTGAAAACTAAAAGCAAAAACAGTGCAACAAGCAAATACCCCTAATTAGTTATGGAAGTAATTCTCAATTTTATTGTTATTATTATTTTAAGATTCAAGACACCCGTCAAAAAAGTGCCAGCTCTCATTTTTCTGTAGATAAGAGTGAAAATTAGATTAATTCTCCTGTTTAAAAGAAGTCAGAAAGAACATGGCATGTAAGAATGTTTTTGACTCCATGGATTCCTGTTCGTTGCGTCTTATGAATAACATTTGCACACCTAACACTGCTAACATTGTGTGGCACCCTTGAAAGGATCAAGGCCCCTAGGGTGTCATGGCCACCCCAATTGAAAGTCACCAATTTAGGGGGACAGAGCATTCAGCATCCATGTATAAACTAGTCTAAAAGAGGTCTTCATAGCTAGTATTAAGTCCAAGTTTGCTTTTGGACACCCTAGAAATGATGCTGTAAAGTTAAATACCAGGATACCCATGAATGAAAAGGAGGCATTTCTAATACAAGCAGCAAAGGTCATTTAACAGGGTATAATATAATACAGAACAGTTTATGGAAGGAATACAGTACACATCTGAAAGTGCATTTGGCATTTAGAAAGGAAAGGAGAGTTAGCCAGATTAGAGTTTACCTATTTTAGTGAAAGATGAAGTAGCACCGATTCACAGATGTTAGGGTTGGAAGGGACCTCAATAGATCTTCAAGTCCAACCCCCTGCACAGGCAGG
>NW_005843082.1:283818-307937 GCF_000455745.1 Alligator sinensis
TCCTAATGTCCAGTCTAAATCTGCTCTCTGCTAGCTTGTGGCCATTATTTCTTGTGACCCCCAGAGGCACCTTGGTGAGTAGAGCCTCACCAATTCCCTTCTGCACCCCCATGATGAATTTACAGGCAGCCACAAGGTCGCCTCTCAACCTTCTCTTGCAGAGGCTGAAGAGGTCCAGGTGCCCTAGTCTCTCCTCATATGGTTAAGGGCTTGCAGGCCAAGCCCTTAACCACATGAGTGGCCCTCCTCTGGACCCTCTCCAAGTTATCCAAATCCCTCTTGAAGTGCGGTGCCCAAAACTGCACACAGTATTCCAACTGTGGTCTGACCAGTGCCCGATAGAGGGGAAGTATCACCTCCTTGGTTCTGTTTATCATGCATCAGCAGATGCATGGCAAAGTGCAGTTAGCTTTGCTGATGACTTCGTCACACTGCCGACTCATGTTCATCCTGGAGTCCACTAGGACTCCAAGATCGCTTTCTGCTTCCATGCTGCCGAGCAGGTCATTCCCTAGGCAGTAGGTGTGCTGGACATTTTTCCTCCCTAGGTGCAGCACTTTGCATTTCTCCTTGTTAAATTGCATTCTATTGTTTTCTGCCCACTTGTCCAACCTGTCCAGGTATGCCTGTAGTTGTGGACACACCGGAGGGCAGAGAACTTCTCCCCAGTTTTGCATCATCTGCAAGCTTGGACAGAGTACACTTCACTCCTTTCCTCCAAGTCACTGATGAAAACGTTGAAAAGTATCTGATACAAGGACCGAGCCCCACAGGACCCCACTGCCCACACCCTTCCAGGTTGATACCGACCCATCCACCACTGCTCTCTGGGTATGACCCTCTAGCCAATTTACCACCCACCAGACTGAGTAACCATCCAAGTCACAGCCTCTTAATTTGTTCACCAGTATGGGATGGGATACAGTATCGAAGGCTTTCCTGAAGCAGAAGTAAACGATGTCTACCCCTACTCCTGCGTCCAGGTATTTTGTAACCTGGTCATAAAAAGAAACCAGATTAGTCAGGCATGATCTACCTGCTACAAACCTGTGCTGGTTTCCCCTCAACGTAATTTTTCCAGCTGGCCTCTCACATACATGAGCCTTAATAATCTTTTCAAAGACTTTGCCAAGGATGAAGGTGAGACTGACTGGCCTACAGTTGCCTGGATCCTCCTTCCCTCCCTTCTTGAAAATAGGGACCACACTGGTCCTTTTCCAGTCCTCCGGGACCTGGCCTGTGCACCACGAGTGCTCAGATTGTTACCTGAGATTAAAAATTTTTTCCACTCCCCAAATTTAGGGACACTGCTGTAAGAGTCAAGATACAGGACTTCAGAAAAAACATAGCTGGTTATTAATACGATGCGTCTATTGTCTACGATTAGCCAACACAGATATAAGCCAGAAAGTTAGAGAAATATAGTAATGACAATAAGAGCCAATGAAATAAAAATATTTTAGTAGTCAAATGTACTTTACTCCATCTTCTAAATCCTGCCTATAATCCCTGTGGGGAAGGGGGAGGAAAGCGCTCTACCAGAAGCAACAACACATCTGTAGAGATTGGGCACTTCCAGCAGGGCTTTTGGCACTTTTAGCCAAAGCTGGTTCAATCAGCTATTATATAAACGTGCCAAAAATCCCACACTAAAAAGTGCCCCATCTCTACAGACAGTGGGAAAGCCAGGTGCAACTAACACACTTCCTCTTCTGGGCATGCGCTGGGCTCAGCACAGGAAAGCGCCAAATTTAAAGAAAAGCACCATCCCCTTCCCCCTCCCCCATGTCTGCAGGCAGCCAAGAATTGCAGCTCTAAAATCTATAAGCAGTTCATGTTGGGCCTGTAATTCACATGAATACAAGTGCAGTAATTTGAAAAAAATCCAGACTAGTTCAGTAATCACAACAGCTTTTCTAGAAATATGAAGTCAGCTTGATCAAATATTAATATTATTTTAATAATTAAACACTTTGTTAGTATGTAAATATTTAAGCCATACTTGCAAGCAGTAAAAAACAAAACAGAAAACCAACCACCCACTTACCAAAGCTATTCTTTTAAATATAAAAATAAAGACTATGGTATATACTAAGCAGGAGCTGTTAAATAGACAAAAAACCTGCCAAAGTAGTGTCTACTACTGGTTAATTTGTAAAGATACTATATACAGTATCCAGTGACTAAACCTAAATGAAGAAAACAAAGCCAAGGCTCAGGGAAACTGGAAACACACTTATATAAACAGCTGGCAGAGAGGCATGATGGCTGAAAGGGGTGGCTTTTCCTAAGCTACAGCCTACTGTGCCACACACTAGCATAAGCTTTTGCAAGCTATATTTATGGTAGTTCTGGAGTGATACTATAGCATGATGGTCCAGGAAACTTGAGAAGCAATGATTTTTGTGGGTCATGCCTCTCTGAATAAGTTAGTTTGTACCAGCAGTGGTCAACCTGCAACACAAGTGCCACGCAGCAGACCAGGGAGGACACAGGAAGCACAGTGCAGGGAGCTGAAAGCAGAACAGCAGATCAGGCAAGGTTAGAGGGATCAGTGTAGCACTAAGGGCTTAATTTGTGGCACCCCTACTAATCTATAAGACACTATGTTGCCCTGCCTTCTGCAGCAATTACAGATGATAGTCATCTGTTGATGATACAGTAAACACTTCCCAGGTGAACTAGCTACCCAAGAAACTGTACCACAGTACTGTAAATAGAGATTCCCAGAGTAGTTTTAAATGGCAGCCCTTCTAATCCTAGACAAAGAACTGCTGGCACTGTCTTAATATTGAAAAAAGTGCCTAAAGAATTATAACAACATGCATTTGTGTGAAGGAAAAAAAGAATAGGGTACATATAGGTGAAGACAAGCCAATACAATGAAGAATTCTGAAGCAAGTTTTCAATTTTTGAGCTATTCCTTAAAAAAAAAAAAAAAAAAAAAAAAAAAAAGTATTAAATGAAATTATTTTTTTCTGAAGGACAAGGATCATGTCAAATCAGGACAAAGATAAAGCATCCCACCTTTTTTTTTTTTTTTAAAAGACATTTTGATTACGTTGTCATGATTCCTATGACAGCAACTGATCAACATGCAGTTTGATTCTGTAATTCACATAAAAAAAATATAAGATGAAGGACCCCTACCAAAAGTGTCTCTTTCTGTGATTTGCATATAGTTCCCCCCTCCCAAATATAATTTTTACTAGTGTTCTGTCCTAGAAAGAAGTTAAATATTGTTTGTGTCTTGAGTTTGTATAAGTTTATTTTCCTTCAGTAAAATTTTACTAGCATTTGAGTATTCATATGACCAGTATTTCATAAAAACAGGGCAGTCAAGTCTGTCCTACAGTTGTACTATTTTACTGTACATGTAATATCTTTTATAAAAGACATGCCCTCATTTTGAAGTTGTTCTTGCATTTATGATTTCCTAATTGCTGACCTTAAATTTTCAGTACCCAACCTGCCACAGAAATTGTGTACCCTGAATTTGCTATCAACATGGATTAGGGAGCACTAGAAGTTTACAGTACCAATACAGAGCCAAGAGTGAAATACACAATTCAACAGCAGGAACTGCTGGATCTATTTTCATAGGTAAAAAGGAGACTAAACCTGAGCATATACTCTTCAGTAGGAAACCCGCCCCCCCCTTCACAACAATCACAAAAGAGCACTGCAAAGAATGAAATTTAATACAGCTGCTTGAAAGTGCACACAGAACCAGTAAAACAACAAGAATGCAAACCAAAAGCAAGCACTACATTTATCTTTGGCCATCATTTCCTTTAGAGTAATTTGCTAACTTCAGCTGAATGTTCATTGCCCAGGTATTCCTTTCTGATCCAATGTAAGAATGATCCTTAGCATCCAAAGACCTCTATTATGCCAGAAAGATAATATTTAGTCTTAAATTGCTACTTCTGTTAAGGACAGAACTGTTGAGTTGGCAGGAAACAGGAAGAATAATGTTTCCATAAGCAGCCTTATACATGCTTTATGTCATTGCTTAAACAAAACATTGTAAGAGGAGCTTACTAAAGCATTGACAACAATTAGTATTAAAGAACAGACTAAACTACAAAATGTTTAATCAAGTCAAATAGTAATTATGGTACAAAGGTGAGAGGACTGCATCTGTCCTTGAATCACCAAGACCCTTTAGATTTTGGAAATGTTCACATACACATTTATAATAAACCAAATAAAAGCTCCTGCAAACAATCATTTAAGTTTTAACTATACCACACCTGGGTAGGCTTAGTTAAAATGTAGTGTACAACCATAAATTGAAATTTTAGAGACTGAAGATATTAAAAGCAGGCTTTTAAATAACAAAACAAAACACTATTAAACATTTAAATAGTACTTTTACTACCTTTATACAACTCAGAACTTTCCCAGCACTTTACTAATCTCACTTGCTAGTACATCTTACACCTTAGAACTATTATTAAAAAGCAAGATACTTTTTTGCTTTTTTTAAATCTTGTGTAATTCAATGTGGGAGAAACTAGCCTTTTTGTAATATTACGCAACACAGTTGCTACCTTGCACATCAAGCATACAAATCTCTAAACAAGCTAAGAGGAAATTAAACCTAAACTTATCACGCAAGTTAATAAATGGCTCTCAAAATAAATATAAAACAATATGAAGACTGAAACATACTACTCACTCAGGTCATAGGCTGCAAAAATACCAGAGATCTTTACTAGAACAGTACAAGGTAAAGGGAGATGATTAGCTCAGTAAAAGGCTGAATGTTGCAGCCCAATGTTAAATGACAAGTGAAAAAAATCATGGTAAGACAATGCAAGTCTAAATACGCTCATTATACTGAATCCAGGTGTTCAGTAAATATAAAGTAAAAGCAAAGAAACTCTAAAGAAACAGTTGAAGCTGACAACTGCTGGAGACTAAGCAAAGTAAGACAACAGCTGCAGAACCAAATTACTATTCTTTCTGTAAATGTATGGTCACCCCCCCCCACCCCCAAATTTGGTGATTCAGAGTATCACAGCCCTTGTTTCCTGACAAGACAAGACAAGTCAAGAGGTGATGTTTCTGATGGATTCAAGGAAAAAGAAGTGAGAAGTGCAAGACAAAAAAAAGGAGAGATACTAAAAAGACTCATGGAGGAATCCAGAGAGAAAGATGAACAGACTGAAAGGAAATGTCAATGATGCAATTATGCCGATTTTCAGGATAATCAAGAATTGCCATAGATTACCTCCAGAAATCTTTCAGTGAACACAAGCAAGGAAGACCAGATGGTACGTCTGGTCATCTTGCCAAGAAGCCTGGAAATATGAAGAAAAAAAGGCATTTCAATACTACTGAAGTGATCTGTTCCTTAGCAGTTTATGAGCACAAAGTGGCTACTCTGTTGCCACTTCAAAAATTAGAATCAAAACGGTCAGTTTTAAAAACTATTGGTTTTACAGACAAGGACCCTGGTCAACTCCATCGACTTCCTCTACAAGACCGAGAACAGCACCCAACACAGGCATGGGCAAACTGGGCAGCACCCTGGGGCCCAGACAGAGAGGGGGTTGAATATGGGGTGGGGGGAGGAGTATTATCATCTTCATCTCTGGCATAAGGGGGTCCGATACTAAAAGTTCATCCAGAGCAACCAGAAGTCTAGGTATGGTGCCGACTGAAAATGCTGCTAGTGTCTGTGGCTTAGTTCTCCATCTTCAGCAGTGCAACAATACTTTCTTCTCCTTTATCCTGTCATTTAAAACATAAGCCACCCAGGAACAAACTGTCTTACTGAATGTTTTTGCCCCACACCTAGAAGCATACAACTACAATCTAGACTAAAGTAGAGTCCACAGGTGAAGGTAGATAGGTAGTCCACAGGTGTAGGTAGTAGTTATTGACTTCTTTTAGTAAAACCAAGATGCACAGGGCTGGAAGTTATAATAGACTGCTAAGTATACCAACTCTGTTGAGTTTTACTGGTTTCACAGAAAAGCTTCTCACAAAGACCTACTATTGTAACTAAGAGAGAGAAACAACACTAAGTTAACCAATTTATTCTCTTTTTTAAAAGAACATTGCTGTGTGTCAAAGTAAGCCAATGAAGTTCTACTCTGGCGTGGCTACAGAGAGATTTCCTGTTAAGTCTGGATAATTACAGCCTTGCAACTTCCTTTCAAGCTATCCATCCACGTTCTCCTGTAAGAAGCACCAGTCCATTATCCATAAGCCAACAGTTATTATACCAGGCTTGTTCAAGGACCCAACCCTAAATGTGTTTTACATCAAAGCTTTTAACTAGAATTGGAAAATACACTCTTGATTCTTCTCAGTCCTGGCAAGAGGGAAGATTTTGACTTGACAGAGTTTTCAGCAAGCTCTACTTGGCATTATCTGTTTTATTTCCCATTTTTGAAAATGACCCATCAGTGTCCTGCACCACTGTAAACTACTTCACCCAGAATTATCTGAAGATGACTTTAAGTTCTGGCAGGAGATTTTTCAGCACCAATTAGATTCAAACAGAACTTCAAGCATTTATTGTTCTCAGAACAAAGAGTACTGATTACAGAAAACAAAGCATTAAACAAAAAGGAAGAGGTCACCCCCAAGACATTTACAGGTCAAATTTGCATAAATCAATGCAGAAAAGCAAAGCCTTTTTTCTACAGATGAGAACTTAGAACTAGCAAAAAAAGCTCAGTGAAACCAGGTTCCGTGTTAAAGGAGTATTAAGAACTGTAGTTTGAGAGGTTGAAAAGCATTAAGCACGGAAGCCTAGTTTCAACGTCAGCATCTAAATTAGTAAATAAAATGGGAAAAAAACCCAGTGACAGATGAAGAGGAAGGGCAGGCCACTTCAGCAAGGTAACAAAAAAAGGCAGCTTGGCTAGAACAAAGTCCATGTCCAAGCTATAAACTTTGATCTTTCACTCCCTCTCCTCTTCCAAGCAACAAAGTGACTAAGAGCTTTGTAATAGGCAAGGCAGCACACTGTTTTGCAGGAGACTAGGGTTTTCATCTTACAGGCCAGGAAGTACTTCCTGCATTTGATGATTACATGGCTAATGGGTGGCTGAGGAAGATGAGTTGTAGAGGGAAGAGATGCAAACAAAGAAGGTGAATTATCAGTTCTGAGGCTCCATAATACCGTAACTCATGAAGAGAGCAGTGGTAAAAAACAGGAGAGGCTATCCATCCAGGAAGTCTTTTTGGATGCTGATAATTTATGGAAGTAAGGTGACACTATGCAGTGGTAAATAAATACTGAGAATGCAACCATTCAAAATCTACAGACAGAATAGCCATTTCATTTTTGGGCCTGTCCATTCTGAAAGCTTACAGGTTATGGAATCCATACAATCACCAAAATGTATTCTAGATTTCTATAATCTCCCATTTTAGAAGGGAACTGGGAATCTTACCACTGGAGTGCAGGAAAGCATTGCAAAGTTTACATCACCAACCTGCCTAGGACATGTTCTGCTTCTTACCAATAGCAGGTTTCAATTTTCATTTAAATCAACCTGATAATAAAGAGTAGCTAAGAAGATTTCTGACTTGGTAAGTAGATGTACTGCACCTGCCTCCACCAAGCTGGTGTCAGGACTACCATGACTCACAGGCTACATAAAAAATCCTTATCACCTGATGGTTGGAAGGCATAGCTTGAGTGTAGGAGAATTGAGAAGGTAATTTTGTATGGGGAACAAAGGTGTAGAGACCTTACTCAGATGGACCTAAAAAGCTATGCAACCTTAAGGGACAGAAAAAGAGAGAACACATTTCCCCAACATAAAACTTTGTGCCACCTTCTTAATGTTATCATAAGAGCACTTCCACTAGAGCTGCTCTTGCATATAGGCTTGCTGAAGACCAGATTAAAAGTGATATAGCTACAGTCTAAAATAAGCAAGTAGCAATAAGTTTGACATTAAATTATTTTTTGTCTGTCTATCTGCTCCAAAGAAAAAAAATCCACAACACAGAAGCAGAAACTTGAGCAATTCACAAGCCAAACGAGGCAGCAGAAATCTAATTCTTGCAACAGCAAAGTGGCTTCAGTACAGTGGGAGCATAAAGAAAAGCTCTTTCAACCTTCTAGCAGCTTGAGGCAAGCTTGTGTTTGGTAGTTCAAAATATATCAAACATCTAGGCAATGATCTGTATGAAGGATGATGCTCTTGTACCCCTCAACACAACACTTGTGCAAACTCCAAAGTCAGATAGCATCTGATGATGGCAACACCTTACAAAATTTTATGCCTCTCTAAACCACTTGGTCTCCAGCATGCCACACTGTCCTGCTTTCTGCCTGACATCACGCTAACACAGCTAACCACCTCTCCCCTTTAACAACAACTGTTTATAGTGCACAAGTGTCCCTGGACATCCCTGGTTAGGTCCACCATCCTCTCTTGCATTAGCCCCTGAAGGGTGGCAGTCTGGTTACTTCAGCAAACCCTATAGAGAGCATGCTGGAGGGCAAGGCAATTCAAGTGGTGCACAGACTTTAGCAGGGCTAGTTTGAGTTTGCTCCTCATGTCCCCTTTCATTGTGCAACTGGCAGTAGGCCCTGTGGAAGATGCTCCGTCCCCACCCCCAGCCTTCTAGTTATTTAATTCAGGAACACTGCGATTTCTTAAGTAGGGCAGTACAACATGGTGTATCCTGTATATGGGTCGAGGTTACTCACAATTTAAGCATTTAATGGATGAAGTCAGGTTGGGTAGGAAAAGATTCAGGGGTTGCAATGAAGGATATATGGGATGCCACCTTCATTTTTTTTTAAATCATTATTTATTTATTTTGTTTACTCACAGCCTTAGCAAGGGAGACCCATGCAGGAAGAAAAAGGAAGGACCTTGTAGGAGGTCCCTGTGTGGGCCTCGAGTCTCCCCACGGAGCAGCTGACATCTTCCTGAGCTACTCAGAAATCAAAACATCTCAAGTGCTCCTCTTGTGCATTCCCCTTCCTCCGATTCAAAAGCCATTAGATGTAAACCTTCCTGAGAGATGCCTGGCTATATATACAACTCGCGTCTCCCAGGAACCCCCTTCCCTGCTTTCTGCCATGCTGATGGTCTCACAACTCACTGCAAGCGTGCGCTGGAGAAGGACCCGGGGCCCCAACTACCAGAGGGAGCTCATACAACACACAGCGAAAGGAAGGCAGGTCTGGTCCACACAATATCTCGTCTTTAATCAACCAAGCAATGGGTGGGTACACCCACTCGGCCCCAGCCTCCCCAAATCCGCAAGGACGGCCTATCTGAATAAATTTGATACTGCCTTCACAAGAAATAAGAGAGACGGAAGGGGGGAGGGGGAGGTCCCAGTACCTCAAGTACCCTTGCCCGAGCCACAACCCCAGGGGCAGGAAGCAATGAAGCGAAGTAGCGGCCGGCCGGCGAGACTGGACTTGGCTGCCTCCCCCCATCCTCTCCCTACCAGAGGAACGGGATGTCACACGCTTGCTCGCTCATCCCCTCAGAGGGGCTGTGCAGGCAGAGAAGAGTCATGTCACACGCTCGTCTCCCCCACGCCCCTCCCCGCACATCAAGCCGTGCCACGCACACTCCCCTCACCGGAGGGGCTGCACAGGCAGAGAAAAGCGGGTCCATTTCATCAATATTATATTGATATTGATATTTTTTAAGGGTCCAACGCAACCTCAGCAGATAATCCATGCCGACCCGACCCCGACCAGGGGCTGGTGTCTAGTCTCTTCTTAAACACCGCCCCCCCACCCAAAGCTATACGGGGCACGAGGGGGAAGACACCAGGTAAACCTCCCGCCACCTCCCCGAGCCGTGAGGGACGGGCCAGGAGGGCGCGGGGGCCCGAGACTCACAGTCCAGGTGCTTCTTCTTGGGCCCCATGACCTCGTGGGTCGTGGCCTTGCAGACGGTCTTGGAGACGGCCGAGCCGGTCCCGCTGTGCTGGGGCCCCGGGAGTGCCGCCCGGCCCCGCCCCCTCGCGTGGCGTCTTCGTTGCTTCCCCCCCCCACCGCGCGCGGGGAGAGTGACGTAAGGGGGCTTACGCGGGGCTTCCCTCTGGCGCCGTGGGGGAGGGGTTGCTCCTTGCGCTGCAACCTGAGTCGGGTGTGCACGTGTGTGTGGCTGTGTAGCACTAGTGGGCCGAAGTCCCCTTCAGGTGCAAATCTGCCCCGCCTCGCAATTGACCCCAGGTGCAAATCTGCTCCGCCTCGCCTCTGACTACGTCTACGGTCTGGGCTCTGCTTTAGAGCCAGGAGGTAATGGGGGATTACCTGGTTTTTCTTTGATGAGGAAAAAAAATACAATCCACAATTTTCGGATTAAAAAAAAAAAGGGAGCCCCAAATCCACTTTTTTTCTGTGAGCAAAATGAAATACTGTTAATCTCTCTAATCTAGCTATCTAATCCATCTATGTAATATATCTAATCTATGTAATCTGATCTAGGCAATCTAATCTGTCAATCTAATCTAATATATGAATCCAATCTATTAATTTAATCTAGCTAATCTATTTATCTATCTAACCTATTAATCTAATCTATCAATTTAATCTATTATTCTAGTCTATTAATCTAATCCATTAATCTAACCTAATCTATTAATCTAATATCTATATAATCCAATGTATTAATCTAATCTATCCCTCTAATCTATCTATCTAATCTATTAATATAATCTATCTATCTAGATAGATTGGTCTATCTATCTAGATTAGATAGATTCATCTGTTTTATCTATTTTATCTACCTATCTAATCTATAGATAGATGGATAGATTAATGGTGTTTCATTTTAATCATAGAACTCATTTTAATCATGGAAACGTGGATGTGCGGTTACTTTTTTAAATCTGCAAATTGGGGGTTGTTTTGTTTTTTTTAGTCAGAGAAATCTGTGGAGATAATTTTACTCAGAACTTTTTTGTGGGTGGTTTTTGGATGAATTAAAATTAAAAAAGTGATTTCAGCCACCCCCAATCTAGAAATCCTCAATGCACTGAACTCCTGAGAGGGCTGTGATGTTCCCCTTTCGTCCTGTTTTCTACAACAAACACTGGGATTCACATGAAGCACTTTGATCCTTCATTGACTTAATTTTTATTATTTATATTAAAACGCTTAAAAACCCTGAAGCAAAACCCTTGTATTCTATCACTGTAATGCCTTCCTTCAGCCTTTTTTTTCTTTCTCCTGCTCTTCCCCTTCCTCCTCCCCCTCTGATTTACTTTTTGTCTTTCTAATTTTTATCTGTGTACATTTTCACTGACATCCTGCCACACTTTTAACTTCTCTCATTTCTTGGCGTCTCAGAGCAGCAGAGACTCCCCATGCCTGAAGAAGGGTGGCTGCCCCCAAAAGCTTGCCAAGAACTTTTTTCTAACTACTCAGTTGGTCAATAAAAGACATCACATCTAACCAAAGAACCTTGCCTGCCTTAAGCAAAACAAAGCACTTCAGGCTGGATAAAGTAATTTCTTTGACCCCCAAATAACTTGTATGTTTTTAACTTTAAATGTTGTCAAAAAATTCCCCAACATTTGCATGTTGGTCAGTCTGAAACAATACTTTTTGTAAAATTTTTCAGAACACTTTGTTAACCAGAACAAATCAATCATTTTGCATAGTTCTACTGAGGACTCCAGTGTTCATTCTCTAGCTTTATTGTTGACTGCTTGGGATTTTGTACAAGTTACCTAGTCTTACTCTATTTGCAAAAAAAAAAAAGCTACAATGCTGCCCTGTGTCCATCTTCTTAAGTATCCATATGACCTAGATCTACAGAACAAGAACTTATTGCTCTGGTGGTTATTTTTTTGGTCCAGCAAACTGACACACAAATGAATCCATGGGCATCCAACTCTGCAGTATTTCAGACTTCAGGTTAATATATGCCCCTGTCCAATCTCCAAGAAGCTAAAGCACAGGTTGGAAATACTAAACCTATGGGAATATGGTGGGCAAAAGTTTGCCTGCTTCCAGAACTGCTCCCTGAATGATGCCTCTGAGGCTCAGTATGAAGGAATTTGTTGGTCAACCCAGATTTAAACAGAAGTGGCACATAGATGATACTCACCCTGATGTCTGTCTTACAGGATATATAGATAGGGTAATCGTCTTACAATACCATGTGAAGATCAGAACAGGAATGAAGGGCAGCTGGCTGCAGCTGAACCCAAGTTAGGCACAGGTAATGCAGGTCGGTAAAGGGAAGTACTAACAACTTGTCTCCTCCTTAATGCTACGTCATGGGAGCATCTGCCTGGTGACTATGAAATCATTCATATCTAAAATTCCTCAGTGCTTTTGGATTCTCATATATCTAGGACAAGAAAAAAATCCCCAAAACATCATGTTCATTTACAGCTACCTATAAGGCTATCCTATCAGACATCTCTAGGAATGAAGATACACACCATGAAAAGCAGTTACAAAATTGTTCAGCCTGTTTACTTAGCCATATGTGAACACATCAGCCCATCTCTTCATATTGCCTCCCAATCAGATTTCACCCTTGAAACCCTGGCCCTACTGAGGTCAATAGGAATCTTGCTACTAACTTCAGTGGGGCAAGGATTTCAACAGCCTACTTAGAGGTCTCTTGCCTACTGCAGAGTCCTCCACAGGATTGGCCCTACCTAATATAGAGTTCACCTCCCCCTCTGTAACTACAGCTTCTCTTGACCAGTGCATTTTCCTGTACCAGTGCCTCTGTTAGCTGTCAGAGGAAACTTGTGACTACAAGGCACATACTGTCATGGGGACTAGGCAAGACTGTAACTCATCGCCGCCTGAAAAGACACCCAGAAACAAATGCACCTAAAACCACAGAACGTCCAAAACCAAATGAAAACTTAACTCAGCCTTTTTGCAGTAGCTCTTCGGACACACCTACACCTCACTACAGGCAGTCCTCGACTTACAACATTTCAAGTTACAATGTTTTGCACTTACAATGTTTCTAAATTGACACCCTGTTTCAACTTTCTGATGTCAGTGTCAACTTTACAACGCTTGATCTGATGTGATGCCATGACAGCGAATAAGTCACTGTGTCACCCATTTCCCTGGAGAATGTCTGTCCAAACTTCCTTGGACACTTTCTTTAAGAAAGCAGACAAGACTCCAGAAAAACCTGCAACCAAGACTCCTGAGAAGACTCCAGCCAAGAACCCTTCAAAAAGTCCAACCGAGAGCCTTTCAAAAAGTCCAGCAAAGTTACCTCAAAGAAGTCCTTCCAAATCAGTATGATTGCTATTTACAATATAAATACATTAATGTAGCTATATAACTCATTTATAATTGATCGCATACAAAATTCTGGGTTATTTTTGGTGAAAACAGGGTATCAGGCCTTGGTTCAGGAACCAATCCCCATTTATAACATTGTTTCATATGGGAAAATCAGTTCTGAGTTGGAACGTTTCAACTTATGACACCATTTTCAGGAACCAATTGTGTTGTAAGTCCAGGGACTGCCTGTACTTAACCCCATTAATTAAAAAAGAACATCTTCATCTTCATTTTTACTCATGCAAAGGAAAGAGAGAGAGAATAAGGGAAAGCTGATATTTGTAATTGTCTGTTGCTTTGTAATTAGTTGGGAGGGGCTCAGATACCTCTGCAGTGCAGGACAGTAAAGTACCAAGACAGATAATATCAGAATGTCTCCCAAAGATTTAGAAATTGATATCATAATATCAATCTCTCTTTCTTTGCATGCTAAACAAAGCTAGTTTGATTAGTTTCAAGGTTGTTTGTGTTTTGTTTATATGGGTGTGGATGAGAGCAAGGATATGATGAAACTGATGGAAACTCATGCAAGAACACTCATTTTATATTTAGTTCTCCAAGGGGTGAGGCTAGTGATCATTTCTGCCTATTCTGGGCAGACCCAGAAGATCCAGCTTCTGTGGAAGTATTGTCTCCTGACTTGATGAGCTTTCCTTTAATGATTGAACATGTCATCAGTACAATTAAATAAAGTTACCATGAAGGGACAAACATGCTAGCATGATCAGGCCTCCCTCTGTTTTTTGCACTGCTTTCTATCCTAACCTGATGGGATTCCTACAATGCAGTATGTGACATCTGGTGCGTTCCTAGCAACGTTTTCTCGGTACTGTATGGCACTTGCTATGTTGAAAAAGCAACACAGCACCTCACTTAACACATTGATAAATTGTATATAAATGTTACAGTACAAAGGCTATAACATACAGTTGAACAGTTCCAGTTCTGTGTACTGTGGAAGCACACGCACTGCCTAGATGATTATACTATATTAATTTTAAATCTATTTCAAAGACAAATCTATTTTTCTTTTACTTTTTATGAGACATTTAGCATAATGTTCAGTCTTGACAACACCGAGAATTAGCTTTAATTTGAATTGCTATTGCAACTTCCTGCCAAGAATCCTTCAGATAATAATTAATTAAGCCTCATAACACCTCTATGAAGTAAAGTATTATTATTCTGATTGTGCTGATACGAAACTGAGACAGAGGTTAAAGTCAAAAGTCATACTGGCCCTTGTCAAAAGCACAGTTGGGAATAGAATAACAGAAGCATATTGATTGCTCTGACCACTGACCTAGCATTGTCACGGAGATGCAAGAGGTGGCCCATTTAAAAGGAAGGGAGGGAAAGTTAGGGCTGCTGATGTGGCCACACTACACAAAAACTGGGCCATTTTCTTTCACTGCTTACCCTCTCCATTATCCACAATACAGCTGCCATCAACATTCTTGTCACCCAGGCCCATAAACTGGAAGTCATATGACCACCTGAGAGCCATTTCACACCATACTGTGTTTTTTTCTCCTCAGCTTTTAAATAGCCATGACCTCCTTCCTTTCTATCCTGATAGCCAAACTGCTTCTCTGGCTTCATATCCTGTAACCTTCTTTTCAATGTTCTTCTAGATTTTCTTTGAATATGCCCAAACTACTCCTGCCATAATTACCGATTATTCTGTTTACCTTTTACCATTTTTTTCCAGTGGTTTCTCATTCCTCTCTGCATCAAGTCTAAACTCCTTGCCCTTGCAGTCCAGTCCCCATGCTCCTTAGTCCCAACATGTAACTCCATTTGGTGCCAGGTTTGATATCCCCTTTGTTCCTTTTTTCTGCTTCTACTTCCATGCCTCCTTATGTAAATCCAACAACCAACATTTTACATCAGATCATCATACATGCTACTTCCAGCTTTGAAGCCAGGTCCTCCTACTTGTCCTGCTACATTTGGGAGGTGTTCTGTAGTACAGATTCTGATATAGTTGTTTACACGGTCCGGTAGGTGGCAAATTGGCTTAGCGGTCACACCCACAGAGTGGTAGTAGACGGGTCAGTATCGACCTGGAAGAATGTGGGTAGTGGGGTCCCGCAGGGTTCGGTCCTTGGACCTGTACTCTTCAATATCTTCATCAGTGACTTGGATGTGGGTGCGAAGTGTACTCTGTCTAAGTTTGCAGACAATACTAAATTGTGGGGTGAAGTGCACACTCTGGAGGGTAGGGAATGATTGCAGGCAGACCTAGACAGGTTAGAAGAGTGGGCAGTACACAATAGGATGCAGTACAACAAGGACAAGTGCAGAGTGGTGCACCTAGGGCGCAAAAATATCCAGCACACCTACTGGCTGGGAAGTGACCCTCTCAGCAGTGCAGAAGCAGAAAGGGATCTCAGAGTCACAGTGGACTCCAAGATGAACATGAGTCGACAGTTTGACGAAATTATCAGCAAAGCTAACTGCACTTTATCGTGCATAAGCAGATGCATGACAAATAGATTCAAGGAGTTGATACTTCCCCTCTATGCGGCATTGGTCAGACCGCAGTTGGAGTACTGCATCCAGTTTTGGGTGCAGTACTTCAAGAAGGATTTTGATAGACTAGAGAGGGTCCAGAGGAGAGCCACTTGTGTGGTTGGGGGCTAACAGGACAAGCCCTATGAGGAGAGACTGAGGGACCTGGACCTCTTCAACCTCCACAAGAGAAGGCTGAGAGGTGATCTTGTGGCTGCCTACAAATTAATTGGGGGACGCAGCAAGGGATCAGAGATGCTCTGTTCACCAGGGCGCCTCTTGGGGTAACAAGGAACAATGGTCACAAACTGACAGAGAGCAGATTTAGGGTAGATATCAGGAAAAACTTCTTCATGGTAAGGGTAGCCAAAATTTGGAATGGGTTTCCAAGGGAGGTGGTGCTCTCCCTTACCTTGGGGGTCTTTAAGAGAAGGCTGGATAGGCATCTGGCTGGGGTCATGTGACCCCAGCAATCTTTCCTGCCCAGGCAGAGGGTCGGACTTGATGATCTGTTCAGGTCCCTTCTGACCCTAGCATCTATGCATCTATGGATCTTGGAGCCAAGAACAAGTATATAACATTTGAGCCCCAGAAGAATATTTTTAAGAGAAGTTACAAGCAAAGGGAAACAGAGAGTTTGAATGGATAAGCTATTTCAGCCTACTGCCATGCTATAATTAGTAGCTACACATGCTGCGTACACACACATGCACACACACCCCATAATTTAATAGATTTCCCTCAGGAACACTGAGGCTCATGTTTTCATGTTCTGTGTCTAGAAAAGCTTACACCCACATACATTTTCACCAAGAGCTAAAACAAAAATCTTGATACTCACACTGCCAGCTACACAAAGTAAATAAGTACGCTTGGGCCCAGTCTTGTAAATGTTTGAATGAGTGACTTCAGAAAGTCTACTCATTTAACAAAAAAACAGACATCTGAAAGTGTTTTCAGGATCACGTTTATGATCAGGACAGCCAGGAGAATCCTTGCTTCCCTTACTCAAATTAATAACTTCATTTATGCCAATGGAACAAACTCAGATCTGATGTAAGCAGGTGCTACTTCAGCTTCCATAAGGTCTAAATATAGACCAGTGAGATAACTCCTGAGTCAGGCTGTTTGTGTTCAGCCCTCCATTCTTAGATGTCAGGGATTTGTGTACGTGTGTATGGGCACAATGGTAGACTAAAAAAAGGTGTTGTTAATGCAAATCCATCTGCAAATTTAAGCTTTTATAAATAGTAAAAGCAAGAGAATATTTGAGTTAATATATTCCAATGTCTGCAGACACAAAAAAGGAAGTGATTTCATGTTTTCCATGGGGTAAAACGAAGGAAATTCCAAAAAAGGAAAGTATTTAGATAGTTCAAATCAGCTCAGCTTTAATGCCCTAAGATGTTGTAAATAACATAAACATGGTTCTACCCTCCTTTCGATGTCCTGTTTTCTGCTTCTTTCTTTTAGTCTCCAACCTCAAACATTTATGCACATAAGTAGTCTATCAGCACCAATGGGATTAAGGAGGTGCTTAAAGTTAGTTAAGCACATAAACGTTTCTCCGTCAGGATGGTGTACTATAAGATCTTTGAGATGCAGACTGTATTTTGCATTGTGTACAGGGCTGAGCACACTATCAGTGAGTGTGTCTTTATGAGACATTTACTGTGCAGTTAACTACTTAGCTGTGCAGTAAATGTTTCAGAATCTACATGTGTACCCCTATTAGCTGGAGTAAAGTAATTTATTCCACAGAAGGATAGTACTTGTAAGTACAAGTACTGTCTAGCTGCAAAGTAAAAAACTCCTCAGTGCACATGTAGACACTGCTCAGCTGACTGGGGCATGAAGGTGCTTCAGTGTGGGGGCTGCCTGCTGTTTAATCTCTCACACTGAAGCTCCCTCATGCCCCAGCCAGCCCCTCTGCAGCACTTTGAGCCAGGGAGGAACAGCTCCAGGCTGGCAGGCTGACCCCCAAGACACCCTGCCAGCTGGGGCCCCATGTGCTGCATGTGAATAAACTGCGGAGCTTATTGCTCTGCAGTTAATTGCTCCTGGGTACACATTCAAATGGCATATCCTGGAGCAATTAACTCTGGAACAATAAACTCTGTAGTTTATTCAGGCACCATAATTGCATGTATAGATGCACTCAGTAAGTATATATTATTATTTCTTAAGACATGTATTTGTTTTTAATAAATGTCTTTTCCCTTTGAAACCTTGTACGTAAGCAGCAAGTACTGCTCAACTGTGATATAGTAGAACTATCATTCCACCACCTACAGAAGAGATACATCAGCAGCAGCAGTGTTGCATGTTTGCCCCACCCTGGCCTGTCTCTTGAGGACTGTTTATTCTTCTTGTCCATTCCACTCTTATGCTGCACGAAACAGGAAACAAATCTCATAGCAAACCAGTGTGAATTTATGACTTATGGACAGAAAGTATCATCTTATACCAACTTCTGGAAGTTTTGTAATGTGGACAAGCCATCACTGAAATCATTTTACATGGGCCATCAGATAACCAGCAGTTAGTAACTTTCAGTTATCGTTAAGTTATTTTTCACTGGAGACCATGACCTAAGAGGGAAAAAGATTGAGAGTCTCATTGCCTATAGGCTCAGCTATCCAATTCCTCTCCGAATAGCTCCTTTTCCTCAGACATTTCAGGTGTTTTGGTAATAAATTAGTCCTTCCCTTGCCACTGGTTTAACACAGTATCCCTTTTTACTAAAAAGCAAGACATGCTGACAGTGCTTGTCACGGGAGGTAGGAGTAAAGTAGGGAAGTTATCCAAAGGAAAGGACCATTGGTCCTGGAATTGCTTTGAGCTGTCATCATTAAACCGCAGAATCATAAAAAAGGGAGGTCATCTAGTCGGATCCTCCACTCAAGGCAGGTTCATTCCAATCCAAACAGGCCTTGACAAGCCCTGAAAGTATTTGTTTTTCAAATTTCTCTTAGCACTTTTAATAATGACTTTGTTCATCACAACATCAATTTAAATCCAGGTGCAGTAGCAGCCCTGTTGAGCTTTGTGTGCAACAGCATTTTATTCACCCTCACATTCCATAAAATAGCAAAAGATAAAGGACATAAATTAATATCATATGAGTTGTATTTCTTCATAACTGAGCTGCAGAGAAAGGAGAAGATAAGTAACTTTGTGCAATAGTTTGTTGACCTCAGATCAACTGATCACAATAATATATTACTAAGAACACCTATAAGGAAAAACAGAATGGAATAGACAAGTAAAGAAATACATATTTATAAACACATTTTGTACCTGGATTGGCTATCTTAACAGTTTTATCCCAGAATTAAAAAAAAAGCAGTGCACATTGTCAAATTTGAACTTTCAATTTAAAAACATAGGGTATTATGTATGCTAGCTACAACGAAACACAAATAATTTAATGCTGACAAACTTCATCTAATGGTTTGCAAAAGTACATTTAAAACTGGTTAAACAAATTCTCAGGAGACTTTATAAACAAAAATACAATTCATTTTGAAGCAAAGATTTTTGGACAGTGTAGCCATTTTTGCCCACCATCTCTTGTAAAGCTCAACAGTGCTATTTCTTCTCTTCCTTCATCCTCTCCTAAAACCCAGTGACATTATATTTTTATAATTTATTACCAAGACGCTTATATTCTGTCAGAATTTAAAATATTAGGTCTATATTCTGCAGGTAGATCTGTATGAATGGGTGTTTACACTCCTGTAGAACCCCTTGGCTTCTTGGGCTAGGGACAGACATTACAGATAAACTGGTTTAAGTGGTCAGAAAATGGTTTAAACCTGTAACAGAACAGATGTTCAGTGCTCATAAACCAGTCTGAAATGGTTTGAGATAAACCTGGTTGAATGTAGTATCAGACTTAACTGATTTGGGTCAAACCGGTTTATGGATCTGTCCCCAGCATCCTGGCATGCTGTCTAGGCTGGGCAGGGCTCTCTTCTCTACAGCAGAGCTGGCCCCTCCTGTCTGCTCCCTGGCTGAAGCTCTGGCAGAGACCGAAGGCATCTGCCTGGCTTCACCCTGATCCCCCACTCCCCTCCTCACTCCCTGCTAAGCTGGGATTCCCTCATCCCCTCTGCCTTGCACAGACACCTCTCAGCATTAGCTAGCAGACCACATGCTGACTATGGCTACGGTCTGTGCTGTGGCAGACAGGACAAAGGCAGAATCAACAGGTAGCTGATAATGTCCCTCTGTTGTTTTCCTAATGGGGTAGTAAAGACTGATTTAGGGATGATAAACACTGTGTTATCGGTGATAAACACTGCTATCAAATCCCTGTTGGGCTGCTGGGGGGGGGGGGGGGGGGAATGGACCCCTCCCTAATCGGAGTGTCCTGCTAGGGCCTGGCCATGCCCCCCTCAGCTCAGCTTTCAGGAAGGGAAGGGAGGGCTGCTCTAGCACCCCCCAGCTTCTAGCCTGAGCCACTGCAGGCATGTGTCTGCATTTCTGGGATGCCTATACAGTTACAAACTGATTCAGCCTAGCCAGGTTAGACTAACCTGCAAAGATTGAATCAATTCAGGCTCAGGCTTTCTGAATATCTGTCCCTAGCCATGATGTGTGTTTATGGAGGCTGGAAAGGTCAGGGAGGGAGAGGGGGAAAATGAGAAGGAAATAATTAATATTACTACACTTTATATATAAAATGACATAATTTTGCCCCAGAACAGATGTAAATGTTGGGAATGGATTTATAATATTTTCAAAACACATAAAAATAGGGCTGCTGTATTCTCTAATTAGCATAGCTGAAAGTTAGCCAAATCAGCCTTCGAGACGGCAGGAGATGAGCAGTTTGTCCTGATTTTGTGGGAAATGAAAAATGTAATACTTGGCATATGAACCAAATATGCTAACCAAAAATGTTATTAAAATATAGCCAGCTAAATGCAACATATTGGGTTTACTAGTCCATACTTTCTAACAAAAAGGAAGAGGAGGTCCTTAAAATTGTGGATTACACATAAAATTCAGGGATGGATGTTTAATTATATATAATCTTACATAGCATTTAAGGATGGCAATACTATTGAAATCAATATATTCTTTTGGACAAATTCACATCTTTTTATGAAAACTGAATAGCAACTCGCCCTACAAATTTTAGTAGTCCCAATTATTTCACAATCTGTCCGCTTGTTACTAGGATCTGAGTTTCGAAGTGTTTAAACTAGGGTCAACATTTTAAAAAGTGACCACTGATTTTTGGGTACCTCTGGAGTCTTTTGTCCACAGCTACACAGAATTTCAGTAAGGGCTAAGGCATAATTTAAACCTACTCAGAATTATTTCAGTTTCGCTACTGGTTGGTCAGCCTGGGACCACTCTCTGCTTGGTCTCCTGCTATTTGCTGTACTGTTTGCCTTAAATCAAGAATTCAGTCATCCCTTGTGTGTTGCCTTCATTGCCTTGAAACCTGCCTTTGATTCCATAGAAAGAAATGCACTCTGAAAAGCTATGGATGGCATCCAGATTACAAATATTGTGCTGAAGGTAAATACACAACATAGTCTGTATCTTAGAAACAGGTGGGTTGCAGCTCTGGGATTGTCATGGGCAACACAGCCATTACAGACTTCAGCTATGTGGACAATGTAGCTCTCATCAGTCAATTAGCCAAACACCTGGAAGCTGCATTTGCATGCTTTGAGACAAAAGCTGCCTCGCTGCTCTCTGTTTCTCCTGGACTAAGACCAACGTTTAGATTCTGGCAGTTGGACAAGTCATGCAGAAGATCCAAGTTCACGGAGGGAGTTGAAGTATTTTTGTATCCCAGCTCCAAAGCAGCATTCTTTGGGCAGGAGTCTGGTAGACACATTACAAAAAAATTGCTTTAGCTGTTTTGGTGATGGATTTTCTGTGAAGGGTACAGAGAAAACTTAAGCCACAGTATGATGTGAAAATGAGAACGTACCAGACTTGCATCTTACCTGTGCTACTATGTGGATCTGAGATATGGGTGTTACTGAAGAGTAACTGACTGAGACCAAAGGCATTTCACCTTGGTTGCCAGAATCATATGCTTACTGTTTCGCATTTAGTGCCTAAGTGCCATTCTAGTCCACCTTCCCTGAGTCTCTGAAAAACAGTTAATACAAAAGATGGGTGTGTTTTCTTCCACCTTGCTGCTTTTTTGTGACTCTTTCTTAAGGGTATGATGATTGAGTGTTACAAAAATAGGTGCATTAAGGACTTAAATATAGTAGACTAGAATCATATTTAGGCATCTAAGTCCATTTAAATGCTCAGTATGTGGAACAGAATCAGGCCGTAAGTGTTGATCAGACATATTCTAGGAACATGTTGCACACTTGGATAAATCTACTTCTGCACAAAAGGCCCTGATGCTCACCATCACCATCAGAGCAGACAGTTGTCTCTCACTGATCCAACCCTGACTTTTGGGTTTATCAAGCCAAGAATTTGTGAGCAATTGTCAGTGGGACATGAGACAATACAGAGGTTATTGTAGATCAGTTAAATGGACCCTGGCTGTCCAGGTATATTAACTAACAGAGGCATAACTTTGGCACAAGTTAATTATTTAACAATAAAAAACAATCAAATACATTTATTACTTATGCCATAGTCACTTGGCCTGGAAAGTTACTCTCTGTATGAGAGTCAGTGGTAAATCTGTCACTGCACAGTATTTTGCTGGGCCGGTAGCAGATTTCTATTTCCAGCTAAGTATAACCCTTTATAGCAAATTTAGAGCAGAATTTACTAATGTTGCTGTCATTTAGCTTGGACATAGCTATGTCTGTTTTGAGAGAAACTATTAAAAGTGACACTTCACAGTGTGCTGCTGGGTTGGTGGCAGCTTTCCATTTCCTGTTAACTGTTACCATTTATAGGAAACTTTGGGCAGAAATTGCTCAGCTCTTGCTGTTTCTCTGGGTTTATGCTGAAACTGGGTGCTCAATGCCTCTCAAAAACAGAAACATATTTTATAAAAATGTAGGCAAGCAGTCTTTTTTGAAAATTTCATTTAAAAAGTCTTTGGTGGTCCATGTGAAATGAAGAATTTAACCAAAATCAGTCCTTAGCAGATATCTCTTCTGGGTGGACTTTCTGCTGCCAGATCCAATTGCAAGAAGTCTCTGAAAAGAATGAATGAAAATGGACACTACCCCCTGCTTAGAGATAGTCTGTCCAAAGGAGAACTGAAGCACAGTGGGTGCGTCTACACATACCCCTATGGCACCATTGTTACTGCACCACTGTTTAGTACTTCCTTGTCCATGCAACACACGGTTATTTTTAGCCACTAAGTTTCCATAGCAATGCACTATACTGAGGGAGCACATTGGTATGATGATGTGGCTGCGGTGTCATGGTTTTTGCCAGCCGACACTACATTGCTGTAACACGTTGCTACAGTGATGTAGCATCCTGTGTAGACGCACCCATTCTTAAGTTGTACAGTCAACTTTGCTTCTACATAGGACTATATTAAGTAGACTATCAACCCAGCACTCTTCATCAGCAGGAAATTCACTTAAAATTTTCCATATCCACAGCTGTGATTTCTTTAAAAAGAAAAAAAAGCATGATACACTGCCAATGAATTAGCAAATTTATTATATACTGGCTTTTTCTATATTTAGAAAGGTTTACCGTTTTTTTCCAAGAACTTAATTATGCAGATTGTCTCGTTCCCCGGCTTGACATCTTACAGCCCCTTTTTTAGCGAAGGGTTTACCTAAAGAACTTCTCCAATTTGCATCAGAGAAACCTATTTAAGTGCTTCCTTTCTCTGAAGAGTTTAATTTCCCAGAAGGGCCAGCTCACAGTCTCACAGGCACCTCAGCCAAAATTGCCTTTCCTCTGGGGAGTTGGTCTGCCTTCAAAAAATACCATCCTTCAAGAGGTAAACAAGTGGAGCATGCATACATTAATGTCTGGCTTACATTAGAAAATTACACAAGCAAAATTCCCTTTTTTTCTGGGACAGGTAGGCACATGTCCTTTTAATTTTGTTCCCTAACAACTGTCTACTTTTAATGGCACAGTTATTCTCCTTTTCTGAGTAGCATATCTTGCCTGCTTGTACAGATTCATCAGCACTGTGCCAATGTGGACAATGTGGACACATATGCAGTACTTCCTGAAGTTTCTTTCATCCTTTTAATGGGAGGGTTAAACTTAGAAATGTGCAAGCTGACTTTGCGGATTCTCTGACCTCCAAACAGGTTCCTTTTGCAGGTTCTAATTTTTTGTGATTTTTCCTAATTTTTAGGCCAGATTCAAAGACACTGAACACCAACACACAACTCCT
>NW_005843082.1:307968-329548 GCF_000455745.1 Alligator sinensis
TCTATAGGTCTTCTGTAGATCCTCCGTGCCTCTCCATGGATGGGACTGCCCTGGTAGGGGTAGAACTCATAAGACAGAGCTAAGATGAAGGAAGATTCCTCAGAAGATTCCCATGGATAATTTCTTATATATTTATTTATTTATACAAGGGGAAGGTGAAATATATCTTCTTATGAAGCAGGGTATGGAATTAGCCTCCAAATCTCAGAGCTCTCCTTGGCATCAACCAGAAATGAACCAGATAGGGGCCCTTTATTCTAGTTTAGATTCTTCAGTGTATCTACACAAGGTGCTAGAGGCGCAGTAGACTAATTATATTGTGCATTAGTGTAGCAGGCAAAAACCGTGCTAATGCGCAATAGAATTAGTCATACAAAACAGTGTGCACTGTCATTGATTATGGTGCAGTAATGCTACTGCACAGTAGTATTGATTATGGTGCATTAAGTACCTGTAATAATAGATACTAACTTAATATGCCATAATTACAGCACATTAGTGAACATGTAGACACCTTTTGTGTCCCACCTCACTTCTCTCTGGCTCATATGGAGTGTGCAGTAAAGACTTCCCCCTGCCAGTTGTAATTCAACACTAGTCTCTGTCTCCAAGAATTTAGACAATTGCAGCAGACAGGAAAACTGAAACACTGACATATTCAAGGCCTGAGGATTTGGAAGTGAGGAAGAAACTTTCCTCAAAGTCAGGCCACAATAGGGGCTACTGGCTTGCTTTGCAGCCAACTCCATACACCATTTTGGCTTCCTTGTAGGAGGGGAATATGCCTCTTTTAGGTACTTGTATTCAAAGATCCATAGGCCCTTTCTCTCCACCGTCTCTGAAATCCCATTTGACTAGAGTGGAAGGTGCCCCTGTAAAGTTTATTTTCCGGTAGGGTGTGTGCATGCAAGGGCTGCAGAATTTTTTCACATGCTCGCTCCATTTCCTCTGGACACATATGGAACTGAAACTCGCTAATTCTAGAGCATCCAAAGCCCTAGGCACTGGTGCTCTAGTGGATTGTGGGGAGATAGGTTGGGATGTTAAACCATGTCTCTGTTACCTTCTTGTCAAATCCAGGATGAAAGTCCCACCCATTCACTCCTGCTCTGCACATGCCCAAACCTGGCAATTAGGCAGTATGGATGGCTTGGAGATGTCCTGAGAGCCTACCCCAGTTTCCCAGGTCCTCCAGAGACAGAAAGCCTGAAAGCAATGTTGCATATGCTGTAGACACCTATAAGTCATCTATGCTGCTTGATTGGAGCAGTGGGGGATGCATGGAGCAGGAGTAAATGGGTGGGACTTGTATGTCAGCATCAGGGAGGCAATATAGTCTTAAGGATGTGACCAAGGTCAGTCATGGAGACAACAGGATAGTTGCAGATGCAGTTTTAACTCCTAGTCTGCTGCACTACACACTGGACATACTGCTTCCTTTCTTCATAAAAACCATAAATACATGAAGAGCCAATAAAGGAATATTCTGAAATTGTTATTTATTGAAGGTGTTTTCCTAGGAGTGTAGAGCATTTGATAAAAGCTTATTTAAATTCATTTGCTCTTAGAGTCATATGCTCTGCTTTAGAGCTGCACTGATAACTTCACTCGTCCTAAGAAGTTGCTTGAATTTTTGCCGCAGCGTTGGAACAGAAGAAGCTTTGATGACTGAGACTGCAGCTTACACCATGTAGGGCTGAAACAATTCTCTGTTCGGTTAAATTGTTAAAATGTTCTGTCGGTCAGAACATCCAAGTCTCAAGCAGCCAATCCTGCATGGCCCACAAATGAGAAAATGTGGGAAAGACATTTCTATGGCCTCCTTCTTGCAGGCCTCCCCTAATCTATCCCAAATTCTGCCATAGACATCCATGTGCCGCAAACACTGATCCAGACATGATCAGCCAGTTCCTATTCAGATGTCTTTCCTGCTTCTCCTCATTTTCCAAATCATATTTCAGATCTTTGTTTTTTCCTTCATGGGTGCGTACAATTCAGGCCCTGTCCACCTCCCCACTGTCATGTCTTTCCTTCCCTTCTTTCTGTTTGTGCTCCTTGCAGTCTTTATTCCATGCTCCCAACACAAACTGCTTCTTACAGCTTCATATCAACATTTTCCTTTATGTTCCTCCCATGCCTGGAATTCCCTTTAGCCTCTTCAAGCCAAAGACGTAACCCCCACCTCCCTGCTCCCCAGCACACACACTTTCATTTAAGAATGGTAAAGAAAATAGCTGTTTAAAGGAACTAAAAACTACACAACTGAGAAATAACCTATGTGATGGAGAGCTGCATTCTGCATTTGATACTCATATCCTATCTACCATCCTTCATTCTTTGCAGCCATTAGCCCCCTGTATGAGTTACATATAGGTTCGCTAGTCTGTTCATGCACAGTTTATTCTATGATTGGAGCCACAGGCCTTGGTGAGCTTATTCACAAGTTTAATTAAGCATTAACAATGCCAAGCCTTAGAAAGCACCACAAAAGTGATGTAAAAAGCCATAAGCTTGGCTTAAAAACAATTAATTTTTCAACAGTTATAAACAAAAACTTCTTTTACTTCACATTCTGGTTTTGAGCCTTAGACAATACACTCCTGCCTTCTTCTGTGCCTGGAAAGTACTTTTTGTGCCCAGTGCAGATAAATAATGAGTCTTTCTGTAACTCTTAAAATGGAAGATTAAAAGAGCAAATGGAGTCACATCTCATTTACCTACCACACCTTTCCCCTTCATATTCTCCTATTATCTTTGCCCAAGTTGTCTAATTTATGTATTTAAGTCATGCAAAATTAAATACATTGGTGCTTATTCCCCACTTCATTTCAAAGAAGAAATAAAGGCCAACAACCCAATTCTCTTAAGCAACAAAGCAGTCTGTGTGCAACAGTAGTGCCACTCAGGAAGATACATGTTTTCATTTCAGGCTTCTAATGGTTTTTAAAGAGGGAGTGAGAAAGATTTTCAGCATTTTAAAAATAGAATCCTCAAGTGACCTCTTAATATTAGGTATATTTTAAATGTCAGAAATTTTTAACAGTATCGGACGGGCCATATGGGAGTTCTGCACTCAGGTCAAGAACAGAGCATGGCCCCAAGACAGATCTAAAATTCTACTTGGTTGAGATGCTAGTGTTTAAAATTGATGTCAGCAGTTTTATTTTGGGAAATAAAATCTGAATTAAGAGTTTGAGGACAAGGGGCTTTAAAAGTAGACTTATTCAATAGACCAATTGAAAATAATTTGTTGAGAGTCCTGGTCCTGGAAATCTAAGACAAAGACAAGGAGAGGCCTCCATTCTGGAGGTGCACTTCATGCCCATCTCTGTGCTTGAAAAGTGGCTCAGCTCTGAGTACCTGCTCTTCTAATCATGGCACCACAAGAAAGGTGGAACCTTAGGTAGTTTTATATAGATTTCGTAGACATTAGGGCTGGAAGGGACCTCTCAAGATCATTGGGTCCAGGTCCCCACACAAGGGACAGAAAGTCTGCTGGGGTCAAATAATGATCCCAGCAAGATAAACATCCAAATGTGCCTTAAAGGCATCCTGAGTGCAAAGGCTTGCACCATTTCTGGGGGGGATTCTGTTCCAGACTTTGGGAACTCAGACAGTAAAGAAGTTTTGATCTCTATAAGATGTTGTCCCTTGCTGCCATCGTTTCCTGGTGCCTTGCTGCCAGACAAAGGAGAACTGGTGAAAGACATGTAAGTCTGAAGCAAGACTTTGGCACTTAAGTGAATTGAAGGGAGTTAAGTTCAGTTGTGTAGTGTGTGCATGTGCAGTTCTGTGGCAATATTACTGGTAACTCTCCCCTTGTGAGCCTTGTGAGGTTAGGAGATGTGCATGATCACCAAATGGGACATACAGTAACTTGCTAAGGGCCACACATCAAGGACCAGATTTTCATCAGTGTCAACTGCCTATAACTCCTATTGACTTCAGTGGGAATTGTGGTTGTTAGAATTTGTGAAGTGAAGGCAGGGGTGGATCCAGAGGGGGTACAGTGGTGCAGCTGCAACTCCCCTTTGGACTGGACTGTATCTTGGGGGCCTCCAGGGACTTTTATGAGGTCTACAAAGCATATAAGTATCCCATCCCCCCTCTTCCTCTCCTTGCACAAAGTATGCCCCCTTCCCTCACAATCCGCCCTCTCTTGCCTGCTGCTGCTGCTTTTCCTGTTGTTCCAGTAGTGGGGGAAACTTCAAAGCCTCTCTTGCCCACTCCAGCCAGGCTGCGTGGCAGCTGGGTTCAGCTGTGAACAGCCACAGCAACAGCAGTGGCAATGAGTTTGGCGGGGGGTGCCCTTCCTGAGCCTGTTCCTGGGAAGCAGGGGGATTCTTATGTACTTTGAAGAGGTTCCTGCAGCCTGGTCTGTTGGCACCAGTGGGTGGCAAGGGGAGTCTGGGAGCAGGGGTGCAGCCACCCACACAGCGTGGATGGCTGCTCTCGTACCCACCTTTGCCAAATCCTAGATATACAGGTCTCAAGTCAGAGACCTTCCTCACAAAAGCAGGATTAGAAGCTAGGACTTCTTGACTTTCCAGTTCTGGGCTGCTTTACAGGCACCAAAATCTTTCACAACATGCACAGCTGGCTGGAATTTGGTTTAGAAGTTTTCTCTATCTTGATTTTTCCTGGGGGAGAGTGAGACTTTGACTGCATCAGGGTGTTTTCACTTTTCATTCACTTTTCAAGCAGAAACAAGCAGACTTTCCCAAGTGAGTAGCATGAATGCTCGTTGGCAGTAATATAGTTTATCATCAGATCTAAGCACAGTTGACCTTAACCCTTGGACAGTACATCATACAGCCATAATTTTGACGTGGAACTGGGAATTAGCGGAGAGAAGGGCAAGGAGAGCCCATCAGCTGTTATTAAAATGATTAAGACTGCTTAGTTTGTGGCATAGGTGTGACTGTAAACAGTTTTACCTGTAATTATGGAAGAGGTTAAGTTCTTTGTCTTTCAGGTTATGTAATTTTCTCACCTCCTCATTTCATTTTTTTTGTGTGTTCTACATATTACTATTTATGTAACAGGAAGTGCAAAGGGCAGCATGTGCAGATGGGGCCAAAATATGTACTTGCGATGAGATTTCCCTGTGCAGAGGGCCAGCCCAAGCTTATACATTGCTTACCACTTTATGACCATTTAGGCACAATATCAGTTTAGCATTTGCTTTTTCTGCATCAAGGGAAATATCACACTCATTACCTTTCAGTGAGGACATCTATTCCAGCTAACAAGTTGTCATTACTCTGTGAGTGAGGGGACCAGAAGCATAAAGGCACAGAGCACAAGTATTGTTATTTGTAGGGACCCTGGGCAGGAAGAGTGGAGGTTTCTTTAAGTTTCTAACTAGTATGATTGAGTCTCATGATACTTGGTGCATTACTGAATGCTCCAGTTCCTGGAATCAAGAGACCACATGAGAATCTCTGCTTTAAAAAAGAAAATCCTAGTCCTCATAGGTTTATAGAAAAGTATGAAAACATGACCTGGGTGCAATTTAAAGCCATGATTTTCAGAGTCCTACAGCACCCTGGGATATCTTGAGATCCTTTTTAGGGTTCCAGGGAGTACCATACAACAATAGCACTATTAGGTGTGCAAACATGATTCACAAGATAATTCCAGAAGATTTTAAATAGGAATGCAGGATGCCAAAACCATTCTGACCTGTTGTAGTCTTTGTGAGTTCTCTGCAACAGAAGAATTGCTCTGTAGTCAAGTAAAAGCTGAGAGCTGGCCTTTTCTATGGGGTGCCTTCCATCTACTGAAGGATGCCTTGAGTCTAAAAGGCTTGAGAACCACTGGCCAGAGACAAAGAGAACCCCACATTTATTACTTAAAACACTTAAGAAATTTTCAAGCCAATGTCATGATGCTATAGGGCTCGGTGTCCATTTTTTTTGAACTGCAGGGTGGCAATACTGCTTTTTGCTCTGTCTTTTGCATTGGTATACAAAGTAATTGAAATCTAACCCTGACCAAACACAACCTGTGCTACCTAACATTACCACAGCCACTCACTCTGAGTGCTGCTCTGGACTAAGCTGTCTTGGCAAGGACACTGTACTTTTATAACTAGCATTTTCCTTGTGATCAAGCAATTAATCTAATAGCATTATGGGCTGTGCTTCCTCCATACTCTTGCTTCCTTGCACTGAGTATTGTCAGCAATGTCAAAACTTCATTCAGAACTCACCACTGCTATGTTTAAATGGCTGCTTCACTGTAACACTTCAGCTAAACGTCACCTCAGATCTGTATGTGATTTCCTTTTTGTATGCTGCTTACACATTTCATCATAAGATTTTTAGCAATTACAGACCACTTTACAAATGCCAACTAATTAATCCCTCATGGCACCCTTGAGAAGTAGGCTAGTGTATATTATTATCCTCCTTTTACAAATGGGGAAACCACAACCCTGAGATGAAGGCCACTATATTTCTCTTTGTTTCCTCTAGCAGAGAAAATCCAAAAAATGGGAGTGCTGGAAAACTAGGATGTGAGGACAGTTTTATCACAGGGTGCCCGCATTTCAGCAAACTTGACAGAAGCAGCTTTGCTGCAACTCCTTGATGCCTGAGTTGCCAATTTGCTGCAGCAGCAGGCCTTGGCACCTGGAGCAGCACATCCCTGCCCCACCTACCCATGCCCACTGATGTGCTCCAAACTTGGAAATTCAACAGTCTGCTCAGAGCTTGTCCCCTAACTTGTCTACACTTAGGTCCATTAGAGATAGGGAAGGGAGCCAGGGAGCAGTCTCACATCTGGCTCTGCAGATTTCCCATCAGCCTGATGAAGTGTCACTGCTGCAAGGCCACAGCCATGCCATGTGGGGGTAGTCAGTCAGTGTAATTATGTTTGCCAGGAGAGGACTGGCCAGTTGTTTGACTGACAGGGTCCCAGGGCTACCACACATCTTCCCGGGTTCTTTTGAGTTTGAGGTGAATCTGTTCATCCCGTGCTGCAAAGTCTGATGGTGGACAATGAGCAGAACCTCTGAATGGTGGAGCAGGAGACTGGACTATTTATCATGACTCTAGTGACTCCTCCCAAGGCCTTGTTGTCTAAGGACTTACACCCTTGGATGTGATCACATTGGGTGAGCACTTGGGGCACCAGATTGTACGGCAACTTCATACTGGGAAAAGTAAAAGAAAGAGGCTGATAAGCCAAGCATGGATGCTTGCTTCCTTCTTTCCATTCAGTGTATGTGCTGATATTTTCTTTCTGCTTTCAAAATGACTAGAAGGCTATACTAAGACATTTCCAGTAATCTGCACGGGATGTCTCTAGGGCAACATTTGGCTTTCTTTATGTTGATGAAGATGATACATGGCAATGCATGAGAAAGAACACCCCCCCCCCCTTGTCACATCTGAGCTAGCAGCAAAAAAATCAGCAACAACAGATCGGATAGGGTATCAATGAGACAGCGAGGGCAGAATTCTGTTTCACACAGTGGATAACCACAGTGTAGCTTAGAACCAACTCAGTTATCCACTTAAAGTGTAAGAGTGATTTTATTACCCTCTTCTGTCAAATAAATGCTCTCATTATAGGGACAGGATTGGCCTCTGGAGGTGTGACATCTCCCTATTACTATAATGGAGGTACTCCACATAGAAATTGAAAATGGCACTTCGGTTGTCCACTAAGTGAAACAGAATTCTACCCAGCCTATTTACTCCCCTAAACTGCAAGATCCTCGGACAGGATCTTTGTGTTCATTTTTGTTCATTCGACATTGTTCTAGGTGCAATGTTTGTATAATGCAGAGATCCTACTCGGTGGCTAGGGCTCCTAAGCATTGTGACAATACAATTAATAAATAAGTACAAGCAATGACTATGATTGTCATTTCCACCGAATCATTTTTCATAGTGAAACTACAGTCTGCACGTGAAGTTTTATTGCTGGTGCAACTCTGTTGACTTCAGTGGAATTGCACCTGGGATAGATTTAACCCCTGAGAAATATAAAGACAACCTAAGGTGCCTGCAGGAATTGTTACTATATTTTATTGACAGTCTGCTTTCCAGGTGTCTATATAGCAGGGGTGCTCAAACTTTTGGTGTGGCTAGGTGAATGAGGGGAGTGGGGCCTGTCCACCAGATAGATTAGACCCCACGCACCAGGATGGGGCCCCCACGTTGTCTCCCTCAGTCCCTTGCCGCAGGATTGGGCCCCATGCTACCAGATAGGGGCCCCTTGTGTCCCTGGGGCAGGCACTACCAGATTGAGGCCCCGTGCCACCTCCCTGGGGCTCTGCACTGCCCAGGCTGCCTCCTTTGGCTTCATGCCATCTACGCTGCTTCCCTGGGGCTTCCCTTCCTCAGCTCCGTGCTGCTCACACTGCTCTTCTGGGACTCTGCATCCCCTTCCTCATCTCTGTGCCACCTGGCTTCCTTGGAGGACTGTAGTCCCTTCCTGGCCTCTGTGCCCCCTTCCTTGGCTCCATGCAGCCTATGCTGCTTCCCTGAGGCTCCTTGCTGCCTCCCTGGAGCCCCATGCGGCCTCTGCTTGGTCCTGTGCTCAGGATCATGCCCTGCACTGCCTCAGCTGGCTCCTCTGTGCCTAGATTGGGCCCTGGGCTATGTCTGCATGTTGATCTAGCATGCTACCTGGCTGGTGGGGCTCCCCAGGGGCCCAGAAATTTGGCAGCAGGAGACTGCCAATTGCTGCAACTGCTCCACTGCGGCCAAATTTTTGGACCCATGGAGACCTCTGTGGGCCTGATGACATGGCTCTCTGGGCTGGATCTGGCCAGCAGGCTGGGGTTTGGGCACCCCTGCTATAGAGTCTCATCATCGCAGTATCCAGTAAAACATCTTAGGGAAATCTTTGTCCCTGTAAAGGCAAGTGACAAAACTCTCATTGACTTCAACATGGTTGGGATTTGAGCCCTTATTTTTCTTATTTTCTTCTCTGTGCTGGCTCCACAGCATCACATGTAAGGGAGTAGATGGTGATGACTCTCATCACTAAGGGAGAGGATGGTGATGATTCAGGGCAGAATTGAGGTTGAGCATTTTACTTTATCTATATCCAGAATTTTTGACATTTTGCTTTCTTACTTGACTACAACTTTCTCATTTCATTGAATCATAGAGCAGTAGGGCTGGCAGGGACCTTCAGAGGTCATCTAGTCCAACTCTCTGCCTGAGGCAGGATCATCCCTATCCAAACCCTATACAAATCCATTATCTAACCTATTAGCAAAACCACAGTCAACACTGACACAGCCACAAGACATAATACCCTAACTGCCACAGGTAAAGCAGGTGAACCATGGTGACCAAGATCTTGCTGCTGCAAAGGTTATTAAAACACACTTGAGAGATTAAGGAAGAGGGCTTCTCACTACAGAAGAAAGCAAAAAACCCCACAGTCCGTACCAACTTAACCATGCAGTAAAATTCCTTTCTGACCCCAAGTATGGTGATCAGTCTGACCCCAAGCAGAGCGGTAGATCCTCTAGCCAGAAACTTCTGGGTTTTAGTCCCAGAAGGAGCATTGGCACACCTCATTCAAAAGAAAAAGTCCCAGCTACAGCCAACCCCAGTGTTTCTGAGGAATGCTTAAAAAAACCCGAATCAACAAACACCCCCCCATACACACTGATATGCATTAGTGACACCCCCTGCGAAAAGCACTGCCGATGCTGCTGGCAGCACCTGCAGGCGGTAGCTGCTTGCCACCCCCCTTGCTGCCAACACTGCTGGCAGCATTTGCGGGCAGTCCCTGGTCGCCATTGGCCAGTGCTGACACTGCTGACAGCGTCCGTGGGTGGCCGCCGACCACCAGTTGGCACTCACCCCCCCCCCGCCACCGATACTGCCGTGGCTGCTTGCAGGAGCTCCCTGCTCAGCCTGCCCTTGCCCCCGACAGCACTGCGGCTGCCTGCAGGAGCTCCCTCACTCACTGCCACCATGTGCCTGCCACTGCCACTGTTGCCACCACCTGCAGGTGGTTGCCATGCTCCCCCAGCCTCCAGGGGCATGCTTTTTTCATGCTGGCACATTGCAGCAGAAGAGGAAAAAATTCCCTCCTTTGCTGTTTGCCTCATGCGGCAAACAGCAAAGTCCAGAAGCATGGGAAATGCCCACAGTACAACATAGGTATAGCTACTCCTAGGTAATTCCTAATCAATGCCTGTCCAAACTCTTCTTGAACACCATCAGTGATGGAGAGTCCATAACTGTCCTGAATCCACTGCCTCACTGTTTTAACAGTGAAGGAGTTTATCTTGATATCCAATCTAAACCTACTTTGCTGCAACTCCAAGGCACTGGTCTGCACCCTACTCTCTGCAGCAAGAGAGAAAAGGTGCTTTTTCTTTTCTTTATGGCAGCCTTTCAAGTATTTGAAAATTGCTATCATGTCCCCTTGTAAGTGCCTCTTCCACAAGCTGAACATGCTTAGCTCCTTCAGTGTCTCCTCATATGACTTACTTTCCAAGCCTGCCCTTTATCATTTTTATTACTCGCCTTGGGACGCTCTCCAACTTCTTCATGACCTTTTTAAAATGTGGAGCCCAAAACTGTGCACAATACTCCAAATGACGCCTAACCAGTGCTGAGTAAATGCAAGGCTCAGGATTTCTATCCCCTCCCGAGTCTTGCACCTACACTGCTATTGATACTTCTGAAAACCATATTTGCTTTTAGTGCAGCTGCATCACACTGCAGACCCATCTTGAGTCTACCAAGACTCTCAGAGCCTTCTTTCTAGTGCTGCCATCCAGCCAGGTGTCCCCCATTTTGTATTTGTATTTTTTATTATTCTTCCTAAGGTGTAGCACCTTCTATTTGTCACCACTGAACTTCATCCTGTTAGATTCAGCCCAGCTTTCCAATCTGCCTAGATCCTTCGGAATTGTGCTGCCTTCCTCCAGTGTGTTCACAATCCTTTCCAGTTTCATGCGATCTACAAACTTGCTCAAGAAGCTTTCTATGTCAGCATCCAAATCATTAATAAACATGTTGAATAGCACTGGGCCAAGTGGAGTCCCTGTGGGACTCCACTCAAACCCTCCTGCCATTCTGACATGGATCCATTTGGTTGCCCTATTGAGCCAGGTATCTATCCACCTTATAGTAGCCCACGTTTCCTCAGTTAGTTTATGAGAAAGTCATGCAGGGTGTTGTCAAAAGCCTTGCTGAAGTCCGGATACACTGTACATGTACAACTTTGCTTTACCAATATTCTTGTCTGGATTTTAAAATTAAGAAAAAATTGTCTGATGCAGCTTTCACTTGCTCTTGAATTGTAAAGTGCTTGAGAAATTCATTTATTTTCTGCTTACTGACATAAGTACTGTCTAAAAATTATCTCGCCTACACACACAGGTGTCTATTTACTGCCATTTACTTTTGCGTTAATTCTCACATGAACACTGATGCAGTCTCTTTTTGCTTTGCTACTCCTGTCTTTACAAATGCCTGAGCAGGAGCACAGGGAAGGCAGCAGAGAATGGAGTTTTATGTAGATAGATGCTAGGATTAAAAAATCACTCTACCTAGATTATTCATTCTATCAATGGGTATCCTAGAGCTGGTCCAAACTTGGAAATGGTATCCCACAGGAAAGTATAAAATAACAATCTTTCATTTTAGAATGAAAAAAAAGTTAAAATTTCCTGTGGCAGATCATTTCTGAAAGGCCCTTTGGAATAACTGAATCATTTCATTCTAAACTTTTTCAATATGGAATTCCCCCTGGAAAATCAAATTTCAAGGCTCCCAGGACTTCTAGGCTCTCTAGCTCCTCTGGAAAGCTAAGTCAAGGAGCCAACTCCCAGTGCTATGGTAGGGGGCTCAGAAGCCTTCAGAGCCCACAAGAAATCCAGGCTTATAGCTTCACACTAAAAATACTGGAAATCTGGCACTCTTCAACCCTGGGCCATTCTTTATGGTGAGCTGTCTCAAAGCTGGGAGCCGGGAAGCCCTAGTTTTACAGTTCTGAGGTATTTCACCAGCTGGGTCACTAAAGAGCGAGGCTGATGATTTAGCAGAGCGCCCAGCATGTCCCTGTGTTTCACTAAAAATCAATCACAACTGATGCATTTCCAGGAAAATTTCATTTTTGGCCAATTAGCATTTTCTGATTGGAAAAAGTTGCATCAGAAAAACTCTAACTCCATTGAGCACTTTCTTGCTTCCTGAGTGAAACAGGGGTTGGTGGAGCAGAAATGTAATGACACATTTTAACTTGTTTCAGAACACTACCATGTAACAGGGGATATGCTACTTTAAGTGCAGGAGGCAAGGTCCGCTGTCAGAGGTTGGCAGCTAGCTGAGCTGGGGCTAGCTGCTGGAGCATAAGCAGTCAGTAGAAGCTGAATATAGGTGTTGCAAGTAACTACTTGGAAGCTAGGTGCAAGTCAATAGGGTAAATAGGGCAGAGCTCGGGGTTGGTGTGTGGGAAACAACTGCAGCTCAGATAAGCAAAGGGCAGCAAACATGAGCAGGCTGCTCATTGAGCCAGGGAGGCACCTGGCTGGAAAGGTACAGTGGTGGTCCTGAGCCAGAGCAGGCAGAGTGGTCCTGACCTCCGGAAAGCAAGGTGCTTCTGCCACCCAGGCTGTTAGGGAAAGGAAGCTGAAGGCTGGCAAAGGGACCCTAAAAGACTGGGAGGGAGCCAAAGGATTGGGACAAGGCTTTTGCAGCAGTATACTGACCCAGAATGAGGTTTGAGTGTTTTAGCTGAAAGCAGTTTACTGGGGTTTCTGCTCAGAGGGTTAGGTTGTGGTTATAGGGGCAGCTTGGAGGTCACATAGCAGTATTCCTGGGGCACTCTGAGCCTAGAGCCCTGCATGGGCAGGGGTGTGGAAAGGGCTAAGGACTGGGCTAAGGACTGGGCCAAGCCAGGGCTAGGGATCCCCCAGAGACAGGAAGGCTAGAGCTTGGGCAGAGGGGCTGAAGCCAAGATGGGGCCAGAGGCTCAGGAAATAGGGAGAGCCTTGCCAGGGCCAAAGGCTTGACAAGTTGAGTGAGTTAAGAAATAGATAGGACCAGAGGACCCAGTGAATGAAGCCAGAGTAAGACCCAGAAGGCATGTGCATGGCAGTGGGGAAGGCTAGAGACCACAATTAGTGCCCCTAATGCATGACTAGGGCCAGTGGGTCCACAAGTGGTGCCCACATGGTAAGAGTAGTGTCATCATTGGATGAGCTGTTCTAACTGGGCATGGCAAGTGCCAGCAGGGAACAGGCTAGGTTTTGTTTGTGGACTGAAGGTCAAGTGATAGAAGTAGGACTGAGAGTCTGGCTAAGCTAAGTTAGGCACAGGCCAGTATCACCAGGATCTCTCTAGGGCTCAGGAGCAGCCTCCCAACTTATATAGCATTTATATCAATGTGTGGCAAATTAAATAGTGAGGAGGTACACTGAGGAGCTGGAGTGGGGCTGGATTGGTGGGGCCACCACAAGATGCCATGGTTGCCCTCAGGGGCTAGTCTGGTCACACACCACCCTTTTCAAGCTGATACAGATCAGGCATGGATGGTGCAAATATAATTTATAGAACATTCAAGAGTGTCTTTAGCTAGGTGCAATTCTTGTATGTTCTTTGTTTTAAACCTTAGTAAGGGATCTTACATTGTCCATGCCCAATCCTTGACCTTTGCTAGTATAGGTCCTGGGCTGACAAAGTCCAAAGTAATAATTTGTAAGCAAACTCATTTTTATTTAGGACTTGGCCACATAAGGTTTTGTAGTGATATTAAAACTAGCACTCCAATGCAATAGACTCCATCCATGTGAACTGAAGAAGAGATGTAATTATTCATTGCTGTTTAGGTTCTGTAATAAACAATTTAGAAGTTCTGACCCCACTTTCCAGAGGATGGTGAGACTCACATATACTGCTACACACAAAATAATCAGTTCACTGCAATCTACTGAAATTCTATATTGCTGAAATTCTATACCCATAGATCTCAAAGTATTGTCACAAATAGCTTGCACAGTAGATAAACATGTGTATACCTCTTTCACAGAATCATGCAAAAATAAGGCTGGAAGGGACCTCAAGAGGTCATCTAGTCCAGCCCTCTGTTCAAGCAAGGAACATCCTGTCTAAACTCTCCCATACAAACGTTTATCTAATTTGCACTTAATACCTTCCAATGATGGAGACTCCACAATCTCTCTGTTCCACTTATTAACCTCCCTCTTAGAAATTTCTTCCTAATATTCAACCTAAATCTCCCATCTTGCAATTTAAGGCCATGACTTCTTGTCCTGTTCCTTATGGACACAGAGAAGTGCCTATCACTATTCTCTGTGTAACACCCCTTTCTGTATTTTAAGAGTGTAATCAAACCCTTCTTAATCTTTTCTTCTCCAGACTACATAACCCCAGTTGTTTCAACCTTTCCTCTTAGGTCATGTTTCCTAAATGTTAAATCATTTTTATTGCTCTTATCTGGAAGTCTTTCCAATTTGTCTACCTTTTTGTTAAATTACAGTGTGCAAAATGGGACACCATATTCTAGATAGGGCCTCACCTGACTTAAGTGGAAGAATCACTTCCCATGACTTGCATGAGACTCTTCTGTTAATACATTCACTTAATGTAGGTTGACTCATATTCAGCCTGCCTCTAACCCACATGCCCTTTTGCAAAGTCCTGCAGCCTAGCCAGTCATTTCCCAGTCTGTACTTGTGCCTTTGATGGGCTCTTTAATAGAGTAGCAAATGGAATTAGACAAGCTTCAGAGCCAGAGAGGTGTCAAAAATTTTAACAAGAAAACCAAATTCTGTTTATCAGACTCAAATCAAAATCACATGAATTTTAACAGGGCTACACAGGTAAATAAGGTAGAATAGAATTTGACCACATTAGTGGTAATGAGGAACTCAATTCAGTATTTCCTGATTCTCAGTGTCATTCTCTAAATAACTTGCAAAGTAGCATGCAGTACTAAGGGGCTGTTGAACTGGTCGGGAAAGGGAAAATTACTTTGCATTAATAAAGCAAATCTTAGAATATACTTCCAAAGACGGTACTCCCCAGCAAACAAAATCTGTAAGAGAAATAATAATTACAAGAAGCCAGAGTAGGCTTCTGTCTTGTAAGAAAAAAATCCCCCTCATGGATGAATGTGTTGGTGATTGATGCGTATCTGTCCTTTGCACCCAGGATAAGACCTTCCATGACAAATGAGTGGAATGGATTTGAACTGAAGGACTATGAATCCCATTCTAAGTCTACCACCTCCTCCTTCTCTGAAAGTCAACTCAGCGTTACAAAACAGCTTGTATCTTACACCATGACTGCACTACCGTGCTTAAATATATGGCATCAGCCACTCTTTTTCCATCCAGCTGTCTGCTTCAGTAAGTACTCCTTTTTCCTGAACAGGAAGATGATGTCTTCATCCATCATCTTATTTAGAACTCAATTCACATACCACTGTGATTTTGGAGGAGCAGAGAGAGAAAAATGCAGTTGCTTGAGACTCTTCTGCTTTCTAAAATTTTGTCTTAGGCCTAGAGAACAAAGTGATAAATGCCTTGCAGTTATCGTAGACAGACAGCTGTTACCATATCAAGAAAGATTTTTTTAAGCTTCCTCTGCCTGTTTGTATTGCTGCGCTACTTCTCATCGCATAGTCTGTGAGCTCTTTGGGGCAGGGACTGGGTTTCACTGTGGCTGTGTGCAGCACACAGGAGCACTAACTCCCAGCCTAGTCTTCTGGCTCAAAGAATGTAGCCAAGATGTTATTACAACATGTCCTAAGTGCCAGCTTTCCCCCTGGATTTCTCATAGAACCATTTTCTCTGCCACAGTAACATAAGTGGCCTCAGGAAAAATTTAGCCCTCAATCCAGACCACAACTTGGAGAGGCTGCTTCTGCTCCCTTTGGCTCTGTCCATGAATAAAATAACATGTGGCTGACAATGGCTGTCAAGAAAATGTTCCCCGAGCCCCCCACCTTGGAGTCACCTCAATGGTTAGACTGCTTAGCATAAACAGAGCCAAACAGTTTTCAACATGGCTATGGAAAGAGGTCCCTAGCATGCCCCAGGAACAATTCTGGCAATCATTTAACCTAGGGATGGGAAGTTATTTGGGCCAGAGGACCACTTAGGGAGTTTTGGTGAGGTGTTGTGGGCCAGGTCAGCACCCTTCTACCCCCTCGACAACAGCTCACCAAAACTTCCTAAGTGGCTCTACTCCACACTGAGCCGGGTGACTGGGGTGGAGCTGCGGGTGGGCGGACAGCAGCATCTAGGAGCAGGGCAGGTGGCACTGGGGCCAGGGCTGGGGTTGTGGGGCCGTGACAGCACAGGGCCCGGGGAAGAGCCACGACCCACTCCCTGCTTGTCCCTGTGATGGGAGCTGGTTGCACAGGCAGGGAGGGGCGTGTTGGAAGTGGATTGTGGCTCTGCCCTGGACCCCAGCCCTGCGCTGTCACTGTCCTGTGATTCCAGGGTCTCCATGGAGATTGGCTGGGACACATGCAGACAGGGTGTGTGGCCGGGCAGATGGGATGGGGTTGCGGGTGGGTGGGCAGCCCCGTACTGTCACTGCCCCTGTCCTAAGATCCCGGCTCTGCCTGCCCACCCACGCTGCTCCTGGATGCAGCTCTCTGCCTGCCCACCTGCAACCCCATCTCATCTGCATGGCTGTGTGCCCTACCCATGCAGGTCCCACGCCTAGCGGTGGGTGCGGGGTGGATGGGCTGGGGTGCTTGGGAAGCAGGGCTGGGGCTGGCAGCAACTGGAAGAAGCAAATTTGGCCACGGTGCCATCCCATCCCAGCCCCACTGTGTGCCCTGGGGTGGCAGGACTGGCCATGCATACCACAGCCTGGGCTACCCCTACTGCCTGGGCTGGGCAGGGCCAAGGGACCCGTCACAAGCTGGATAAAATCCCTTGGCAAGCCAAATCTAGCGCACAGGCCATATTTTATCCACCCTTGATTTAACATCTTCTCCTCCAAAAGCCAAGGTCTTTGGGAACCCAGGGATGCAATAATGTCAAACCATTGACATCAAAGGGCCATTTCCTACTTTAAATAGACCTTTTAAGAGCATGTCTGCATTAACAGGGTCTGAGCACTCCTGTTAATCTAGTCTGAGAAGAAGCACTCACAGTGCAAAACTATCTATCACTGTCCTCACTCATGCTGCATTCTGCACACGGAGGTGTCCCTAAGACTTCTAGGGACACGTCTCATAGGTCAGTGGAGCCAACCTTTTTGGCAAGCATGCCACAATTTAACCTGGCACCCTCCCCAAGAGCCACTCCTATTCCTTTTCCTTGCTGATCTGCTTCTCAGCTTTCTGCTCCCTACCCTATCTGCCACTGTGTTGCCTGTCCCCTCCCCAATCTGTTGCAAACAACACACAGAGGCACCCCATACCACAGGTTGTCATAATCTCTTGTGCTGCTTTCTCAGCAGGAGAATTGCAGAAGAATTTGTTGGTTCTAGACATACAGGGAATTGAGGGGAAAGCATTCAAGTACTATCAGCAGAAAGCAGGTTGGTTGCCAGCCCAAATGAAAGTAGAGCGCAGAATCGAACGGACACCTTCAACTGGCCTAGCTCGCCTGGGTGAAGAGGTTTTGCAAAGGAAGGGAAAGGGATTAGGGTAATACCTGAGAGGCTGAGTTAATACTTCAGCCAGGACATACCCTCTTGCCCTCCGTCTCAGAGTCTCTGCATATCATTCTCAGCCCTGCACCTGTCTTTCCCTGCGCTTAAGAAATCCTCCTACTCCTTAAGCACAATTGTCCTTTTTGTTACACTGAGGCAAAACCATTGACAGTAGACTTTCCAACTCTCTCTGTAACCACATACCAAGCAACTGCCTGTATAATCCACGACTAAAACTCTCTTTTTAAAGTGAACTACAGACAATTTCTCAACATCCTTTTGCATTTGCAGTCACTCCCTGCATTGTGGGTCAGATGTACCAAAACACTCTGGCTCCTTTGTGTTGCTCTGTCACTTGTCATTTCTAACAGGTTTATAATTGATTTGCATCGCTGGTGCTGTGCAAAGCAGCCAGAGCTTGTTAGTGAATCTGCACTTACATTTGTACAACTGAGAATCCCTTTCAGGCAGTGACCATGTTTTCTAAGTCATACTAAAAAGTGGAGTAGACATGCAATGCTCAGCTTACTTCTGTATAGCTTCATATCAGTACCAGACCATATTATGATCTTGCTGTCTGAACCGAGGTTTAAAGCAAGGCACTCAGCCTAAAAGCAACATGCGTGTATATCTGGCTACTAACCCATTTGAGTTTCAACATCAGTTGCTCGATGAGAGTTGTCATTGTTACCTGGATTGTCAAGGACTGGCAGGGTGCCCAAGAGGAACCATCCCCAGGGCAGCCTAACACAGATGCCATTAGTAAGGCAGCTAACATGAGATACTGGCAGAAGCTGTTGAATACACTATCTTGCAAGAGGCAGCTTTTATTAGTTCCTCACACTATTATGCCCCTGAAAGCTGCCTCGTGATCTGTCTTAGGTGCAGATAGTGTTCCTTGGTACAAAGCCAAATGTCAAAAGATGCTAAACAAAAGCAGCGTTCAGTTCTTGAAAATAAAGCCATGTGAAATATTTAACACAATAAAAAATATTCCAGTTGCCTTCTGAATCAGTGAAAATACAGATCTTCCTGCAAAACTTTATCTCAATGGACATTTTTTTTTTTAAATTTGGACACAGAATGTGTATCCTGGCAGGCTGTCAACATTTTGAGGCAGCTTCGTCAGAATCTTTTGGAGGAAAATTTGAGCTTTATTGACTGGATTTTGTTTCACTGGGAGAAGAAAACCGTTATTCCTCTGGTTCTTTGTTGGTGGAATTTATCCCATGTACCCAGCAGAGTAAGCACATGATGTTTTAATTATTTTTCTTATGAAGGACAAAGGCCATATTTTGTACATGGTCTCCAGCATATACATGACAATAGGCATTACTGCCTATTGTAATAGCACTTGGCATTGTCAGGGAAACAATTTAACTCAGGATTTTCAGGACTGGTGAGGCACTCTAAGGGCCTGATTTTCACAATGTTCTGAACGCCCACGCTCTGAAAATCAAACTCTTTAGAGCTATTTCAAATTGGGCACAAAAAAATTAAGGTGCCAGACATCACAGTCACTTCTAAAAACTGTGGCTTAATTAACCTTCATGTTTATTATTAATATATCATTTTAAGCAAGATATGGTCCCCTGGTGTGTTATCACCATCCGGGGATCCTTCTGCAAAAATCTCAAACTCCTCCAGGCACCTATTCTATACAGATGTGGGTTCCACAAAATACTTGTGTATCTGTTTAACTTTAAACAGGTGAAAACTTCAGTGATACCACTTGTGAATTGGAGCCTTGATCTCCTCTGCTAGGGTACTCTTTCCTCAGTATCTGCTGGGATAGATGTACATCTTTATCATGTAAATGATACATAGTGGAGTACATCTGGAAAGCATTCCACTGCAGGCAGTGTGGGTCCAGGTTAAGGCTGTAAATGAAGTTGTAAGCTGAATATATACATCTCAGGTATTGTGTACAATAATGTATACACTCTAAAGCCAATAAAATATTTTTGTAAGTTATTTTAAGTGGTCATTTACATTGTTAGGCTTGTCAATTGTGATGATCTTATACATTTGAAAGGTTATATTATTTACTATAGTAACTTAAGTATAACTTTATACATAGAGATTTCTCTTTTTTAATTATTATATTGAAAACATCAGTGTCATGTCCCAAAGGCTGCTGTTATTTCATGGAATTGTACAGGTGGGCTGTCGTTATCTTTGCCCTCAATCCCATTTTGTCCTGGACCAAGTGAACATTAGCAGATCTGAGATCTAGCCTCTCATAAATAATCTACCACGTACACTGAAGAAGAGAATATCACTCATAGGAGAGATGTAAAAGGCCAGAAAAGTGTCTGTCAAACTCTCTCCTTTGCTTTCAAGGCCTGGAAAACCAGACCAATGCATTATATAATGGAAATTTTGTCCACACATGCTTCTTTGCACAAGTTCATGAGCTTATTTAATAGGAATTTTGTTTAAAAAAAATCGAATCCTAATGTGGGCTGTTCTTGCTTGCTATGCCATTTTTGCTGCTTTACATGCTACAATGGGAAAAGGAAGAAAAAATGGGATTTTACTGCCATAAAATTACTTCCAATGAAACAACAAATACGTTCACATGGACTTCTGCAAGTAAACAAACAAGCAAACAAAAATGCCACCAAGTTCACACAGCTCAGCTTGAAAAGGATGTGCCAAGATCAAATAACAGCCACACACATCCCTACTGAGCTGGAACTGAAACAATCAGATCAACCTCATCAGCTAATTAACAAATTAGAGGTTTGACTGATAAAACACCATAAGCCTTTCTAGTATAACACTAAGTACAAGGGCCTGCTTGGAGCAGCTTTCTTGTAACAAGCTTGACTGAAGGAGGAGGGAGACATGGCCTTTTTCTTAGTGGGTTTGGCAGCTGCCGACCAGATCAGAGAATGCAGACATGAAGGAAAGGACCAGTGCTGCATGCAAAACATGTGGACCGACAGTGGCTTTTGAGGCTGGATTCCTGTTGTATGTCAGCCATGCTTCTAGAGATAAGAAACTGCCATCTGTGCTGAACTTGTCATTAGCATGGATGTGGGGTCAAAATGTGTCCTCATTTCCACCAGTGTAAACCTAAAGTTCTTCCACTGACCTCAGCAGTAGCCTTTCAGTGCCTGAATTCATCTAAGCATTTAACTGTTTAAATCCCCACAGGGGAGCTGCTGCAAATTTGCAGTGGCATAAAAGACAGCAGAATATAGTACCCCATCAGTATCCAGTTCCTAACCAGCCAAGAAAGAACAGGGCTCACAGCTGATTTTCAATAGGGAAGAAATTAAAATAACCTCAGAACTGCTAAATGAAAGCTGTCATTGCTCTGCCAACCATGGCATAGTAGATTAAGGATTGCTGCAAAGTGTTTTAAAAAATATTTGCATATACCCTTATTGCTCCCATATGTAGCATAAAGAAGTGGGAAAAGGCTGGGGGATTGTTTTTAAAAGTTGGTTTTATTGCACTTGTTAAAAATATATCTTTGAAATATCCGGAACATCAGTTCTGTTCCTATTTGGTCTTGCTAGAGAACCTAGAAGAGATCTTAGCATGTGTTTCCTGCACACTAAATGGGTCAGACGGTGTTCAAACGTTAACAACAAACAAGGCTTTCTCTAAAGTGCCCATTAGAGAATGCAGTTCAGTTGGCATTAAAGAAAATAAATGAAAACTCAAAGGGTGCGTCCACGCGAGCGGGCATATGCCTCTTGTCCTGCCTCAAACCCCTTTGAGGCGGGGCAACAGGCATGTGCGGGAACAAAAAAATGTTCCCTGTGCTGCAAGTTTGCAGCACAGAGAGATAATTAGACCCCTGGATATCCAGGGGTCTAAAAAAAATGAAGTATAAAAAAGCGGTGCAGGGCACGGTCCCCAATGGTGAGTAAGGGGTTGTGGGGCTGGAGGAGGGGGGAAAAGACTATGGGGGGGACCCCTGACGGCCCTGCCCACTC
>NW_005843082.1:330082-334469 GCF_000455745.1 Alligator sinensis
GGGTGCCCCTGCGTGGACTATTCGGCCCCTGCTGGGGGGCCATACACCTTGTGTGGGGGATGAACCCCCTGTTGGGGGGCCGTACCCCTTGTGAGAGTTCTGATCCCCCTGTTGGGGGTCTGAACCCCTTTTGGGGGGCCAAACCCTTTGTGTGGGGGCTGAACCCCCTGTTGGGGGGCTGAACCCATTGTGTGGGGGCTGAACCTCTTGTGTAGGGGCTGAACCCTGTGTTGGAGGGCTATAACCCTTGTGTGGTAGCCATTGCCCTGTGGCAGGGGAGGAACTCTCTCTCTCTTTATAGTGATCTTTTGTTTTACTTGTGGAGGAACATGGATTTGGGGGTATTTTAGAGAGTGATTTTGGGATTTTTTTTATCAGGATTTTTTCAGTTTTCCAACAGGGAACACCAGAATTCCTGCTATGGAGGCCAGTGGCAGGACCCTGCTTGCTCAGAGCTGGCACCTTGGACCCAGCTGGCTGTGGCTGACCTCCTGGACAGATGGGGCCAAGGGACATGCTTTGATAGTTCAAAGCAGGCCAACACACCTGGAACATCTTCCGGGTGATACCTGCCCAGATGGCCGGGCAGGGGCACACATGGCAGTAGTGCCGCACAAAGGCCAGCCCTGCAACTGCAGTCCACTGGCAGCCGGCCCAGAGGGGCAGATGCCTCTACTGGCTGTGTAGTCCCCATCTGGGTCTGGCAGGTCACAGCCAGGCAGCAGCCCCCACTGCCAGACTGCTGCAGTGGGTAAAGCGTGCAGAAAACTCTCAGGGCTGCTTCAGCGGTCCAGCTGGCACAAGGGGTAGTGTCCCCAGGTACCAATTGGCTGAGCTGCAGAAGCTCCTGAGAGCTAGTAGCCCTGAGCTGCTTGCCAGGGTGACTTTTTATACTGCTGGGGACAGCACAGGTGCTGGCCCTGGGCTCTAGCTCTCCCTGGCTGAAGATTCGGGAGGAGCCAGGCAGGGTTATTTTGCCCCAAGTGGCACAATTTGCTCCACTCAAAGTGCATGTCCGAGCATGTATGCGGAGGCAAAAAGCCCCGGCTCAAATTTGCACTGCTTCTATTTGAGCTGCTGCAAGCTCACGTGCTTGCATGTGTGGACGCACCCAAAGATTGCAACTTTGGCTAAAATGCTTCCCTGTCTCATTTGTTCAGCAAATAGGTTTTTATTTCATGTGTGATCTGAGTTTCACAAGTTCTCTGTTTTTTCTTACAGAGAATAAAAAAAAAATTGACTTTGCAATGTAAAGAGCAAGCTGTGTTTTTGTTAGGTAAAACCCTTTTAGGCTTTCTTTACTCATGACACAGAAACAAAAAATGGTGTACGCCTTTTATTTTTTGTATTTATTTACGTACTTTTTTGCCTTCTAGGTCAACTTTAAGGTCAACTAGAAAACATTTGTTGTTACAATCTAAATTTATCACCATCCAGCTAAACTCAGCCCTTGTATAAGCAAACACAGATCAACTAATATTAAGGAATTTAACTCTTCCTGTGTTGTGGTGGTGAATAGTGCCATGGGACACAGCAAAACAAGGAAGTAAATCTCTGTTGCTGGCACATTGTAGTTTAAAGACAGATTGTTATATCAAAGCAAGACGGGTATATTTTAGCCCCTAGAGGCCCTGTAACTTGTCTGGTCAAAATTTTGGGCACCATGTTTGAAAAGTTTGACCATGGTGTACTTCAAACCAATCATTAACATTAGACAAAACACTAAATATTTTCTTCGTTTATATCTGAAAGTGAATGCAAATCAATGAAACCTTAGCATAGCTATGGTATCAGGAAGCAACCAGCATAGAAGGAAGAATGCCTCACAAGGGGAAAAAAAGGGAAAATCCTGTTCAAATGAACTTTCACTTGTATCTTACAGTGAATTAGAGTCCTTCATGGACTTCTGAAGAGAGAGTAGTATTATGAAGCATTCAGTCCAAGACACCAAACTGGGCACTGCTTCAAACCACTTCAGAAAAGCAGAACAAACATTCTTATACCGAAATGGATGTTTTCCGAGGGTGGAACAAGTTACCTACTGTAGCTCAAGGAACGGAAGGATCACGTAACACCAGGCAAAAAGTGGGAGCTACCAGTTTTTTCAGGGTTTCTTTCTTTCTTCCTTTGTTTATCTTAAACTAGGGAACTTTTCCACTTTTCCCTCTTAGAAGCATAAAGATCCTTTGGTTTCCCTGTTTTTAATATTTCCCCCGTTGAAGTTGAGAGCTTTCAGGCTTCTTTATTGCATGGAATGCATCCTAACAGAATGTATTCAAAATGAGGGAACTGGGTTCTACATAGCAAAATGAAGCTAATGAAGATGTGTGTAAGGTGCAACACGTAAGGAAGGAAAACCAGATGCACACGTAAAGAATAGGAGATAATTGATTAAGCAGTAACACCCCAGAGAAGGATCTGGAGGTTTTGGTGGATCACAGACTGAACATGAGTCAGCGAGGTGATGCAGCAAGACATTGGAGATGATAGTACCAGTCTACTCTTTTAGAGTACAGGCAGTCCTCGAACTTACGACACGATTGGCTCCTGAAAACTATGTCTTAAGTTGAAACGTTGTAACTCAGAACTGATTTTGCCAATAGGAAACAATGTTATAAATGAGGGTTTGGTTCCTGAACCAAGGCCCAATACCCTATTTTCACCAAAAATAACCCAAAAATTTGTACTCCATCAATTATAGATGAGTAATATTGCTACATCAATGTATTTATATTGTAAATAGCAATTATTTTGATTTGGAAGGACTTCTTTGAGGTGACCGATGAACTTTTTGAAGGGCTCTTGGGTGGACTTTTTCAAGGGTTCTTGTCTGGAGTCTTCTCAGGAGTCTTGGCTGCAGGTTTTTCTAGAGTTTTGTCTGCTTTCTTAAAGAAAGTGTCCAAGGAAGTTTGGACAGATGTTCCCCAGGGAGATGGGCAATGCAGTGAACTTGTTCACTGGCTTGGCATCACATCGGATCAAGCACTGTAAAGTCAAAAGTGATGCCAGAAAGTTGAAACAGGGTGTCAATTTATCAACATAGTAAGTACGAAATGTTGTAACTCGAAACGTTGTAAGTGAAGGACTGCCTGTATTACTGCCTGTATTGTGTCTACTTCTGGGCATGACGTTTTAAAAACAATATAGAAAACCTGGAAAAGGTCCAGAGACAATTAACAAAAATAAAAATGGGTCAGGAAGTAAAGCTGTATGAAGAAATGCTGAAACCTCTATGTATGTAGAGTCAGGAGAAAAGGATATTAAGTGGGGGATATGATAGCAATTTTCAAATATTTGAAAGGCTGCCATAGAGAAGAAGGAAAACAACTGTTTCCCTTTGCCACAGAGGGCAGGACCTGATGCAATGAGTTTAAACTGCTGCAAAAAAAGATTTACATTAAATCTCAGAAAATCTTCCTGGTTGTAAAAATGGAATAAGCTGCCCACAGAGGTTGTAGAAACTCCTTCATTGAAGATGTCCAAGCACAGGCTAGATGGTTTGTGTAGAAACAGTGCAACCTGAAACTGTGCACAGACCTGTACTAGAACTAGATGATCCCTGAGGTCCCTTCCAACCCTAAGATTCTGCAATTCTGTGATTACTAGAGACCGTATCTTTTGAGCTTCTCCCATTCACAAGTGTAGCAAAGTATCGCAATGATTTACATGGAAAATAAAACCAGGAAAGCATTTAATGTGTTTTTAGCTTCTTTTAATGTAATTTAGCGGCTGTAACGGAGGAAGATAGGCAGCCCCAGTGGGACCAAGGAGCTCTCTGCATATGTCCAGGGTCTTCACTTTGGGAACCTCTGCTCTAAGACAATTGCATGAGGACCTCCCTAGAGACTGTCAGCATATCATCCATACTGAAAGTTTGCTCACTTTTTCTAGGAACCAAGTGGGCAGCAGCTTTGGCTGCCTTTTTCCTAGGGTGATCATATTTCCTAAAACTCCAAACAGGAATCTGTCATAACCCAATGATTTTTAGTGCCTCGGCACATTGGAATTTTCCCGCCACATGGAGCTTTCTTTGCACGATGGATTTCTCAGCTGCAGAGAGAAATCCCCAGTGCAAAAGAGTTCCCGCCACATGTGTGCAAATTAGTGTCCCACTATTGGTCAATTTTAAATTATTCCTACGTGGCGGCTAGCAATTGGCTTGCTAGCTGTATAAAAGGTTAGAGCAGTTTCCGCCCAGGTTGGAGGACTCCACAACCATCTCATGGGGAACTCTGAGCGCGCTGTGGAGCCTAGCACACTCTGCGTGTGTCTTGGAGGAGGACATAGAGGCCTGATCAGCTTCTAGCCACTCCCCGTCATAGTGGAAATTTGACGTATCCCCCGTGTAAAGCGCTCGTGGAGTCGTACATCGACGACTCATCTCGGT
>NW_005843082.1:337068-342036 GCF_000455745.1 Alligator sinensis
CGCCCAGGTTGGAGGACTCCACAACCATCTCGTGGGGAACTCTGAGCGCGCTGTGGAGCCTAGCAAACTCCGCGTGTGTCTTGGAGGAGGACATAGAGGCCTGATCAGCTTCTAGCCACTCCCCGTCATAGTGGAAATTTGACGTATCCCCCGTGTAAAGCGCTCATGGAGTCGTACATCGACGACTCATCTCGGTTCGGTGCGGTTCGGAAGAGATCTCACTTGTGTTTGTTTGTGTGCAACTGCAACTCAAGCAAGTTTCCTCCCTGCACTGTGACCATCGGCAGTGTAAGTAAAGCTTTCTTTGTAAAACCAATACGCTTCCATGCCTAACTCTACTCCGTCGTGGAAAAACCCCACCTGACGGTCCAGGGTACTGGCCATAGCCTTAGACCGACCCTCGGTCCCGACAGAATCCTCCTCTGCTCTCTGGCAAGCTCAGGTGTCGCTGAGCTCTGGTCTCAGCTGAGAGCTGGGAGAGGGGTGGGAAGGAGAGGCTAAATCAACAGGGCCAAAGCATCCATTTGACTAAAACTATGGGACACCTGGGCCTTGCGTTTAAAGCATGGCTGTCCCAGTGAAAATGGGACGTACAGTCACCTTACTTTTCCCATAGCTTAAAATGTAATAAACAAGGAGATTTTTTCTGTTGGCTTGTCTCTATTTTTGACTGTTCTATAAAACTGAATAAAGGATTATATTACTCTGATGGCATTCTATGGAATGGTGAAAATGAGAAAGTGTCTCATGCTCTAGTCAATTCTGTAGGATTTTAAGAGCAATCTCTAGGGCTTTAAGGCTTTCTAGTATGTGCAAATATACTTAAAAAAGAAGGTGGGTTTAAAATTCTGGCAAATTAATGTCTTCATTTATGGAACAGGAAAGGGTTTGGTCAATTTAGGGGATTAGAAAAAGGTTTTTTAGTCTTTCACTACTAAATGACTCATTTCTTTGCTGAAAGTAGTTACAATCTCATGGCTGAGCAATGGTATGTTGAGAAACGCTTGGTGGTTTTCAGTCCTGTTTCTCATGGACCGCTGCCGACATCATAAAGACAGTATTGCTTAGCATTAGCTGTGCACTTGTGAGCAGTGCAAGCAAAGATGCCAGACAGAAGGGCATGGAAAGTGATCACTTACCTCTTTGCCAGTAGAAGCTGTGTCCCCAGGACAAAGGTGGTGGCTATTGGGAAGCTACTGCTGAGGTTCTTTGTCTTCTACCCATTCTGTGGATGAGGCACTGCTCACAAGCTCTACATTTACACAAAATGTATCTTTTTAAATATTGAAGAAGAGCAGGACAGAAGCCAGAACAGTGCAAACTTCTTCATTTGGTTCTACAAAAAAAATTCCAAAAAACTGTTTCAGTGCTCATGTGGAAGGGCCATCTCTGAGTGGAATATAGCTTTTACTTTGGTTCAGTCAAGTTTTCACTGCTAAAATGGAAGTAATTAGGACAGTGGTCTTGTGCAGCACAGACCAGCTTGCTAGGAAGCAGAGACAGACTACCAACTCGCTTAATAGAGGCTGACAAAGATAATGGAGGCAGTCTTTCAGCAAATGCCCAATCTATCTCTTCTAATATTAAGCAGTAACTAAAAAGCTGTATTAAGCTTCAGGGCTATTACACAATAAATTTCTTATTAACAAGCACTCATAAAAAATACTGTTTTCTGTTTTTAATTGGGATGTTTTGGCCATTATAATTGTGAGCTATTGTATAAGCTAGGACTTACAGGGTGCATCTCCACTAATCTAGTGCACAGTAAAGTGCTACTCTCTACACATGCACCGTAGATTAGTCTAATGTGCCATTTTCTAGTACCTGTAGGTACTATAGATTGGCACATTAAACTAATGCACTGAAGCATACGGATAGATACTGACAGGGAGCAAATTGTTCCCAGTTAGCCTAGGCAGCAGAGGCCGCAGGAGGTGGAGAGAGCTGTCCTGGCTCAGTGTGATGCTGCCTGCCAGCCATGTGGAGACTGGGACCTGTCCCAATTTCCATGGGGTAGGGGGGCAGCTGCCCAGCAGCTGGGACAGCTGTCCTCCACCATGAAGAGATCAGGACCAGAATCCTATGCCCACTGCCAACCTGGGGCTAGCACCTGGGGGAGCCTGGAGCTCCCTTGGCTACTGTAGGGGGGCAGAGCAGGGCAGGAATACCCCTAGACTGAACTGCTCCCACTGAGAGCAAATTTGCTCCTGATGGGTGCATATTCACATGTGTGCAGAGGCACAGTTTAATGCAGCTGAATATTCTGCACAGAAAATTGAGGTACATTAATTGCACATGTAGATGTGCCCACAGACAAGGAAAAAAACAGGATCTAGATAACAGTAATACAATGCAGAACTAAATAAATAAAATGATGTCCTGAACCAAAGTAGACCACTTTCAAGCAATCCAAACAATCTACTCTAAATGCTGCAAAGGCCTATGGTATCAACAACAGAACACAGATCAAGGAGCATTGATATAGAACAGATTCCTGGCTCAGCTGAGTTCAAGAGATAATCACAAGCTTTCTGGAAGCCAGTTTCAGTGCTATACTCCAAGCCAAAAATACAGTCCCATTTCTTAGATCAGATCTCTGCCAGGAAACAAACTATTCAATTCAAGAAGCTATTGCATTAAACAGAAGGGTGAGGTTCTGATACCCAGCTCATGTGGAATGTTATTGTACTGTATGAACAATCACTTTTTAAAGAACAGGAAAAGCATTCAAGAAGTGAACTTTTAATTCATATGATGGTATTTTAGCTGAGTTTTTGTCTCTTCTCTGACTATCTTGACTTTTGTCATGATGAGTTATAGTTTCACTAAATATCATATGAAATAAAGCTGAGTAACCATAGAGCAATAGTCCCCTACCCAGCATTTCCAGGCATCATTGTTGCCTGTAAGACCCTCTGACATTGCTCAAGTCTACACGAAATTAAAAAGTTAAAGCCAAGGTTGGCGAGCAGAACAAGATGTTGCTCACAGCATGTTACTTGCTCAATACTGCTAGCCAGCCAGAGCAGACTGGGGACTACTGCCGTGGGGGATGGTTTCTCTCACTAAGTAGCACCAAGCTTCGTAAGAGATTCCAAGGATCTACAGGAAGTGGTGATGATGGTACAACAGCTGGCATTTTGATCTCTATATTTCTATTGAATAATACCCTGCATCATGATTGGTACAAGTTGTATATTAGTAAACATTTCAAGTGGATTCATAAATATTTGTTGTGAACAAAAGCAGGGGCAACACGTAGGGTGTGCATGTGGGTGCATGTGCACCCCCTGAGCGTGGCGGTGTACTCCCTACAAAAAGGTACTGCCGGCAGCAACTGCAGGTGGTCCGTGATCTCCGCTGGCTGCCACCAAAGCTGCTGATAGCATCTGTGGGTAGTTGTCGACCCCTGGTCGGCACTCACCACCCCAACCCAACCACTGCTGACAGCACCAGCGGTGTCTGCAGGAGCTCCCTGCTCACTGTTGGTGTGCTCCCACTGCTGCTGCTGCACTCCCACCATCGCTGTGCCCTCCCAGCTGTGGGGGGCATGTGTTATTCATGAACAAAAGTGATACATTTGGTTTGTTGTGATTCCTGGGATTAGGGTTACTTGCAAATAACTGTATGAAGAACATATTTCCTCAAAAGCACTCTATTTCATTACTCTCCTTTTTGAAAAGTTTCATCCATCCAGTTAGGGGAGGCAAAAATGATGCCATAGGATAAGGCATCCACAACTGATGCTGGTACCTGCCCAGGGCTGCCTCTGCCATACTGGGTGGGTGGTGGCATAAGCTGAGGACCATAGGCAGCACATGGGGGGGCATGGGTATGGGTCCAAGCCCCCCCTGCCACTGTCAGCTGCAGGTGGGGCCAGCAGGTTCTGGGTCAGGGATGGGGCTCAGGGTGTGCTACAGCTCAGGGGGGGACAGGGGAAGAAAGGTGGGAGAGGAGGGGAGGGGAGATGTATCTGTTGAGAGAGCACCAAAACCATAGGTGGCAGAAGGCCAGGGCTAATGGGACCTAGCCTCCACAAACGCAGGTAGTCTGAGTGCGGGCTCTGGGCAGCTGCATCAGAGAGGGGTGTGCACAGACGCAGAGAACAACTGGAGCCTGCAGGCGGCAGGGAACTCAGCCTGGCCCAGCCCTGTGTGAAGCAGTGCCCAGCAGGTAAATGTGTGGACAGGAAGGGGCACGAGGGAGGGAAGAGGTGTGGGGGGCCAGATGGATGCATGGTGAATATGGCCCTGGGTTGGGCTGTGGGATGCTTGGAGTCCAGGTGGCTCATCCAGGGGCATGGCAGGGGGGAGGGAGGGGAAGCTCCTGTCACCACGTGCACCCCTGGGGCAGGCACAGGAGGCATGTGCCCCCACAGATCTGTGTACGGGGTGGAGGTGGCTGCTGCTGCAGGCTGTGCTTTGCACCCCGCTGCCGGTGCCTGAGAGCGGCATGACACCACGCGCCTCCTGTGCACTGGCTGCACCACAGGCTCAGCGGTGGGAGGCACATGGCATAGCACGGCTGCCGGGGAACCAACAGTGGGGTGTGGAACACAGCCTGCAGCGGCAGGCGCCCCCCCCCCGCGGGGGGCACGTGCCTCCTGTGCCTGACCTGGGGGTGCGTGCGGTGGCGGGAGCCCACCCGTGCCCCTGGATGAGCTGCCCGGGCTCCAAGCATCCCATGATCCACCCCGGCCCTAGAGGCCCATTCACCCCAGCTCCTGCCCCTGCCCCATGCCTTCCCTCACCATGGGGGCCTCGATCTGTGCCCCTGCCCCTTCCCCATGACAGACCTACCTGCTGGGTGGGGTGGGGGGAGGCATGCATATACTCAGGTGCACATGCACTGAGCCCCACCAAATCAAATTTTCTTCCTCTGCCTGTGACCAAAACTCATGTGGAGAGAACACAAAACTCATTAAGTGGCTTTCCAGTCAAAATAATTGCCCCCCCCCCCCCCCCCCCC
>NW_005843082.1:342046-361017 GCF_000455745.1 Alligator sinensis
AACAACCACATATCATAAATAAGGAATAGAGAACAATAGAAACAAACTATTCACAAATACTCAATAGGCTGAGAACTGTTCCTTGAATTATTCAGTGAATGCTGACAAATACCAGATATAAATTGAAAAAGATTCAACTAACCAGCAAAGTGATTACATTTATAATTTATATTACTCAAACTATTTTTTCCACTCAGTTCTAATGCTAGAAGGCACAGTAGTGATGGAAGTATCTCCTTTTGGATGAAGCATAAAGCTAAACTCTCAATATTTATAACATTTATTTCTCATAAATAAATGCAGAGGCTGTGACACAGATGTTTGTTTACACGGTCCGGTGCATGGCAAATTGGCTTAGCAGTTCCACCCAGAGAGTGGTAGCAGACGGGTCAGTATTGACCTGGAAGGATGTGGCTAGTGGGGTCCCGCAGGGTTCGGTCCTTGGACCTGTATTCTTCAATATCTTCATCAGTGACTTGGATGTGGGTGTGAAGTGTACTCTGTCCAAGTTTGCAGATGATACTAAATTGTGGGGTGCAGTGCACACTCTGGAGGGTAGGGAACAATTGCAGGCAGACCTGGACAGGTTAGAAAAGTGGGCAGTACACAAGGATGCAGTACAACAAGGACAAGTGCAGAGTGGTGCACCTTGAGTGCAAAAATATCCAGCACACCTACTGCCTGGGAAGTGACCCTCTCAGCAGCACAGAAGCAGAAAGGGATCTCAGAGTCATAGTGGACTCCAAGATGAACGAGTTATCAGTGTGACAAAATTATCAGCAAAACTAACCACACTTTATCATGCATAAGCAGATGCATGACAAATAGAAGGAAGTGATAATGTAGCAGAAAACCCCCCTTTCCTCTTGTCTGCAGTTGCTCTCCCCTCCTTGGATATGTTTTTCCTCTTCTACCTTTTCTTCCTTCCTCTTTCTTTCACTTTAAGATAAGGAATTGTGTTTTAAAATTTGTGTGTGTGAATTTTGTATCTCCCCTTGTATTTTGGTATTTTTATCTATTTGTGTGCTATGGCATTACTTTTGTAGCTTATATTTTATACTCCTCACCTTTCAACTTTCAACTATATGTGTTTAGTTTCAGAAGTAAGCTATACATTGTAATAATGTTAACAAGGGCAGGAGTCAAACTGCCGCTTCCCTGTATCAGGCGGGCCCCTGAAAGAGCGAGTGAATCAGTGACTGAATGCGTAACACAGTAGTAGGCAGAAATTAACACCTAGGAAAACCGCAGCTCAGCCAAGAGAAGAAATCAATAGAAGACAATGTAACAACCAGGAAAACTCTAAACCTCACTGATCAAGGGCTAGAAGCCCTGGTCTGAGTTAATCAACGCCAGGGACCAACTTTTGGGCTGAATATCTCCAGATCGGCCGCTCCCAGAGCCCTATTCAAAATTCATCAACGGACTCCCAAACCTGCACGTACATGCGGACGACCCCTGGGGCTGACAGATGCCATCCAGTAGCCACCGAGGGGGAAGTCCCACGAGGGTCAACGACCCCTGGATTGGGCAAACCTGAAAACTGGGGAGTTGCTAAAGTCTGCCAAGGACATATAAAAAAGCAGTGAAAAGTGACCCTCGGGGGCGCCCTCTTGATCTCCAACTTGACCAGCACCCGACCTGGCCAGTCAGAAGGACCAGCCAGCGACCCCCTTCTGGAGGATAACACCAAAGAAGCCTCGACTGGCCATCAACGGCAGACTCCAGCGCCTGTGGGATAGGTATACCTGACTCTTGTAGCTTGCTACTGTGTGTGTGCATGTGTGTGTGTTGGGGGGGGACCAGCCCCAAGGTTTATGATTTAACTTAATTACTGTGCTTCAATCCACCTAATAAACCAGAATTTTAAGGATCCGGAGTTGGACATTTGTAGCCAACAATACTTCCCCTCTATGTGGCATTGGTCAGACTGCAGTTGGAGTACTGCATCCAGTTTTGGGTGCTGTACTTCAAAAAGGATGTTGATAGATTCAAGAGGGTCCAGAGGAGGGCCACTCATATGGTTCAGGGCTTACAAGACAGGCCCTATGAGAAGAGACTGAGGGACCTGGACCTCTTCAGCCTCCGCAAGAGAAGGCTGAGAGGTGATCTTGTGGCCACCGACAAATTCACTAGGGGGACGCAGCAAGGGATCGGAGATGCTCTGTTCACCAGGGCGCCTCTTGTGGTAACAAGAAACAACGGTCACAAACTGACAGAGAACAGATTTAGGCTAGATATCAGGAAAAACTTCTTCACGGCAAGGGTGGCCAAAATTTGGCATGGGTTTCCAAGGAAGGTGGTGCTCTTCCCTACCTTGGGGGTCTTTAAGAGAAGGCTGGACAGGCACCTGGCTGGGGTCATCTGACCACAGCACTGTCCTGCCCAGGCAGGGGGTCAGACTCGATGATCTGTTGAGGTCCCTTCCGACCCTAGCATCTGTGAATCTATTAATCATTTTGTTGTCATTACTACTATGGCACTTCACCCAGGAGTAGAGGTGTTGACTTCAGAAACCTGCTTACGTTCCAGTTCAAATGTTTTTCTTTCTATCTGAAGTCTCTCTAATTTCAGTTGGATGAGGCATTCCTCTCTTCCTCTTCTTTTTATAATGTTGGCAACATTGACCTGGGAATGGCTGCTTCATTTTCACCACAAGACTTGTGTGCTTCTCAAATGCAGCTAGGGATAGCTGTACAAAGAGAATCACATTAAAGGTTTCATAGTGCATTTGCTTAACAGGAGTGGCATATCTGAGAGGAGAACATTGTTCACAGCCTATTAAGTACTTTGTGTCCTTGTTGGTGAATAGTGTTAGAGAAACGTAAGGCATTATTATACTGAGGAATTTTGAACCTTTTCTTCATGTAAGAATTGAGAGGGTTTTTTCATGCCAAGAAAGTGATGAGTCAACTGGGATTAGCTAATGAAATGTTTAAAGCCAAAATACAAAATTGAGATGCGATTGTGCAATGTACTGAAGAGAAAAAGGCAAAGGAACACATTAGATGGACTTGTTCATTTTCCTTTTTTTCTGATGCACAAAGGGAGCCTGAAAGGATATGAAGGGGGTCTCCTCTCTGTGTCCTGATCTGTATTGTGAAGATTTGCTAAGTAAAATTGCCTTTTCTCAGCTTATTTTATGAATCCATGTCTAATTTTGAGTCTTGTTGGTAAAACTCTGACTTTTTGTCTGTGAAGTTAAGCCAGCTGCATAAACTGGACTAGATCACACAACTGAGATACTTATGAGTCAGGCTGAAGGCTGACTTAGGATGGAGATACAGGGAACAATCAGTTATCTGTGATTCTCCTAGGGCTGCGTTACCATCGTCTGAGCACTTTGTAATATGTAATGTATTTTTCCTGCCAATAAATCTCTGAGGTAGAAATAATAACACTTTCTTATTTTACAGATGAGAGCAGTGAGGCTAAGTGACTTGTTCAAAGTAATACAGAAAGTTTGAGGGGAATAAAGAAGTCGTAAGTGCTAGGCTAGTGCTCTAACCCTTGCACCACCCTTCCTGCCCTAGCATAGCCACAAATCCTCTTGTAGAAAAGGCTGTGCTAAGGAGGCAGCAGACCTGTCTTTTCAGTTAAGGGATAAGAAACCATCCAGGACATATTGCAGAGCCTCAAAAGATTCTCTAGCAAAAACTGGGTAGATCATTCTTGACATTGCTGATATTTCCATGGACAATACCTGCAAGCAAAACAACCACCCACCCCTTTATTGGTGTTTTAAAATTCTGTTTAGCCTTTTCCATACATCATAATGAAAGCCACAATCCCTAATTACCCTGTTCTACTTAAAGCTCACCTTTAGCTGTGTGGTAGGGCTGGACTCTTTCCACAGCTCTAAACTCCCCAAATTTCTGAATAATCCAGATCTAACTTTTTTGGCCATGGCCCATCTCTGCTTCACAGGTCAGAAAGCTATTCTAGTTTTACCAGTGTGATTTTAATTTTAAAAGCAATCCTTCTGGCTGGCTGCTCTCCTCTCTGCCTATTACGTAAACTATTGACATATGCGGGCCAGTTGAGTCCATATTCTGTGTTAAATTCAAACCTTGTTTAAAAAGTGCAGTTTTCACATGTTGTCCTTTCAGAAATATTCCACAATCTGGGCTTTCACGTACAGTTATATAACATTACATTCTTTTATAATAATAAAGCACAGTGGATTTTGGAATTCTCCACAGACTGAAGCAGTTGAACAAATGCGACAGATCCAGATGTGAAAATGTTCTGCGGCTTGGGCTTGGCTAGACCTGTTACTAAACTTTCAATCAGACACTCAAATGATGCTCAGTATGAATTCAGATTTCTTTTCTGCAAAGGAATCCAGTGCTTTATACAGTAGGGGCTTGGGTTTTTTTCCTGTTGATGGGGTCCTACCGTCTAACCACCAGCTTGTTTGAATGTTAATTATGAATCCTTGTAACAGTTCATAAACTTTATACAGAAAGTTGTAAAACCCACTAACAAATTTTATACAAGGGAGCACATGAATAAGTAATGCAGTTTTTCTGAACCCAGTGACTTCTGATTTCAAAAGGCAAGAACTCAAAAATATCATAGCCTTTTTTGAGTATGATATTAATGTTTGCAGGTTTGCACTAAAGGATAAGTGACAAAGAAATGTTGGATCACATGTTCTCATACAATAAAGATACTAAGTTTAATGTCTGTATTACCTTTTAATTGCAAAAGGTTGGAAAGGCATGTCCAAGTCACACAGCACTGTTGAAATACAGCAGGCTCGGGTGGGGGGTAAAGGCAGCCAACACTCTATACCAGAGATGACCAAAACATGTTCCACAGTCCAGATCCAGCCCAAGGATCCATGTCATCCAGCCTGCAGGGCTGCCCATCAGCCCAGATCTGTTGGCGGTGTGGTGAACAGTGGCTGCATTAATTGTTGCAGCTCCTGGAGTCATGGCAATTAAAGCTGCTGCCTTTTATCCTACTACCAACTTTCTGGACCCCTGGGGAGCTCCTCAGGCCAGATTTAGAGTTCAAAGTCACATCATCTGGACAGTGGGGCTGCTCATGGGGCTGGATATTTGGCAGTGGAAGGAGTGGCAGCTGTAATGCGGCTTCAGAAGTCAATGCAATGCTGTTGCTGTTAAATTTCAGTCACATGGGGCAGATGATGCAGCTCTGAACTCCAAATTCAGCCCATGGACTGGACTCATGACATACGCCTGGCTCTCAAGCCAGATGTGTTCAACAACATAGGCCTATACAGCTATGAGTGAGCAGGGATTTTGCCAAGTACACTAGGACAAAGCTCAGTTCTTACAGATAGTCCCACAGCAACTTTAATGTCCCTGCAAACCCCAAAATTGCTCAGGGATGAATCTCAGGAGGCCACATTTTCCTGTAGTACTTTTCCTATTGCTGTAGCACCATTTGCATGTCTCTGGGTGCATCTGTGGTGGACCACTTTTGAAGTGTTTACCACTTAGTTGGCCGCCGCAGGCTACAAAGGAGCCTGCAGAGTGAGCAGCAGGGAGACCCCTCCTCACCACTGCCCCACGTAGCTATTTTAAGGGGGAAGGTGAGTGACGGAGCACCTTTGATGTCTGCCACTTTAAGGCTGAGAGTAGGCAGCCATCAGGTGCAGGCCAGCCCTGATGAGGTGGCCATTTTAGATCCAGGTCCAAAGGGATGAGCCAGCAGTTTGCTGCAAGCAGTTGGGGAGTAACAACACCTGGATGAGCTGCTGCTGCTCACACAACACCGTGAGGTAAGGGAGGAACTACTGGGGATGGCAGGATGTTCCTGGGGGCCTTTCCTCTATGGAAAGGCTTTGGGCTTAACATCTGGAGGCCAGCCTTGCAAAGGGGTTGAGAGCTTGCAGACCTATGCAGAGGCCAGGCAAGACCCTGGTTAGAACAGGCAGGGCTCATGTGAGGCCTGGTGCTCAGGTAAGCCCAATAGAGGGCTGTATGGTGGGGCCCAGGAGGGGTCCCCTGCTTTCTAAGAAGGTTGGCTGCTGCAGTGCTGGGACCAGAACACCCCGACTGGTCAGTGCAAGAGGGCCAGGGCTGAAAGGCCGAAGGGCAGTGATGCCCAACACAAGGGGCAGGCCTGGGTCATGATGGGCTATCTTGCACCCCAACTGGCCTGCAAGCAGGGCCAGGGCCTAAGGAGGCTGAAAGGTGAGTAGGGGCACCTTAAAACCCCAGCCCCACATCCTGGTGGGTAACCCACACCAGGGACAGGCACAGGGGCCAGGCATGCCTTCAGGCACCTGAAACCAACAGGGGTGTAAGACCCTGGAGGCCCCAGAGTAGGACGCAAGAGTGTCGAGGCCCCAGAGATGAGGACAGTTAGGCCCAGGTAAGTCTTCGGATGCCTGAGGCCACACGTGGGCTTGAAGCTGAGAGGGCAAGTCATTGGCCTTCATTACAGAAAGTGGTTGAGGAGTTACTCGTCAAAGGGGCCTGGGTCAGAACTCTGCCCTGTGGGAGGTGAATTGGCTGGTTACTGTCCAGATGGGCCCTCTCACAACCCTCAAGAAGCTGCAAGCTGGCCACCCAAGGCTTGAGAGTAGGCAAGCCTGATGGCCTATGGGAGCTGCTCAGGGGAATAGGGCAGGGTGAGTGTGGCCCAGTGAGGGGCAGCATATAAGAGAACTGGTGAGCGATGGAAGCATTTGAGAGGTCCCAGTAAGAGTGGGGGTGGTATGAATGAGGCCCAATAGGTGGAGTGAAAGGATGTATGTATGAGGCCTAGCAAGGGGCTGTGTGTGGCCTGGCCATGAGATGGAGCATGGAACAACTCAAGGATGCCATCTACAAGGCATGGACCACAGTGTAGGGATGGTACAGAGCTGTGGATAGTGCCCCCTGGCATCAGGGCAGTAAAATGGGCAGCCTCCCATACTTTTACACCACTTTGAGAACAGCAAAGTCATGGCAGGTGAGACAGAGCAGACTGCCCTACTTAGACAGGTGGGTGGACCAACATAATATCCTGACCCTGAGATGGCCCCCTGTCACAGTGTCTATAGGTGCAAATGCTGCTGAATAGATTTACTCCAGGGTAATTTACTCTGGAGTAAACTCACCCTGGGCAGGCATCTGCACGTGCATGCTGTTGGGAGCAGATTTGCTTCCAATGGGAGCAGCCCAGAGAGGGCTGCTTCCACCCTGTTCTTCCCCTTTGCAGTAGCCAGGGGGAGCTCTAGGGTCCCCTTGGTGCTAGCCCAAGGGCTGGCAGGGAGCACAGGGCCAAGAGACAGCTGTCTCCTGGTGGGGCCTGGGAGATTGCTCCCTGCCCCTGGGAGCTGCTTGCTGCTGGGGCAAGCTCTGGTGGTAGAGCTCGGGCAGGGACAATGTCCCCCTGCCCTGGTAGCAGGGAGCTCCTGGCCTCGACTCCTGGACTGGGCTTGGAAAGAGCTGTGTGGGAGAGACAGGTCCTAGACCCATCAAAGATGTGTAATGAGCCTCTTTGTCCACCAGATGGAGCTGCAACTTTTTGTAGTTCACCTCTTTGAATTGATTCTGCTTTTGAATTGTTTCTGTTTTAATTTTTTTTAATGCTGTTTGCTGGCTCTGTGCTCCCACAGCTGCATAGCAGGGCAGAGGGTGGGGGGCCCCAGGCCAGTGGTAGATCACCCCACTCTCCTGCGGCGCCAGTCAGGGACTGGGCTTAGTTCATTTGAAATCCAACTGCATGCAAACACTGATGTAACACTCCAAAATAAACAGGTTTAAATTTTATAAACCTATTTAATTTAATGAGGATTAAACCCCATGGTGTGTACAGATGCCCCATGACAATTAATCTGGGATAAAATGACAGCACCAGAAGTTGAAATCTGGTCTGCCTTATCCCAGTACCAGTCAGGAGTAGCCTCATTAATCCATCAGAATGTACTCTAATATAAAACAATGGGCCTAAGTCAGCATTGAGTTGATCTAGGCTTATGCCAGTGCGATCCCATTGAAATTGTTGGAGTTGCAACAGCATTAAATGCAAGCAACACCAAGCAGAATCCACCCAATGAGTTGTTTGAAATGGACAGTGTAGTTTATTCTTATTTTTCCTTGCAGAGCTGATTGTTGGTAGGAGACTTGTGCAAATTGCAAGAAACCTCAGTTGTTGTTGTTGCTCCATTTCTTGGTTATTATTAATTATATCCCGACATTATCCAGATGCTTTGTAACCACAGGAATTGATACAGCTGTGTATCTCCTTTTTACTTTTTCCCCAGTGACATTTGAATCTCTATTTATTTGCAAAGGCCAAATGTTACAAAGTGCTTTTATCCTCGTCCTTCAAACAGGCATAATGCACTAATTCAGTATGCTACTTGGTTCTTTATGTTTATTTTCCTGCACCATTTCTTCAGGGTATTAAATCCAATGGTGCTCAATTTGTTTTGCTGGTAAGAATCAAATTAGAAAGTTCATTTTTGTTTTTCTTTATAAAGGTTACCATTTTATCATCATGCTTATCTCTGTTTACTACTCAGAACAAAAAGTGTTAAAAAGGATATATGCAAGCATCTTATTTTGTAGCTCTGGTGCTTTAGATGATGTGTGAAGAAATGTGTATCTCCAACAGAACTAGCTACATGTAAGGCCATAGTCTTTTTGGAACTAGGTTTAGCTGTAACCATCAGGTTAATCATACTGTTTTCCTTCTGACGCTAGTACACCCAGTGCAAGACAGAAGGCTAACTCCTATCCAGAGTATAGATCAGTGATTCTCAACTAGGGTTCTGTGGCACCTGAGGATACTTTGGGATCCTTTCTAGGGTGCAGCAGGGCACCACACAAAGTTAGCACTTTTAGGTGTGCAAATATGATTCACAAGATAAATCCAGAGATTGCAAATAAGAATTCATAGCATCAAAAACACTCTGATCTCTTGTGGTCTTTCAGAGTTCTTTGTAATAGAATTACTCCGGGTTTTTTTGGAAGTCTTTTTTTTTTTTTTTGGAAATGAAGGAAATCTAAGAGCTAGTATTTTCTGAGAGGTGACTCAAGTCTAATGAGGAGTGCCTTGAGTCTATCAAAGAGTGCTTTGAGTCAGAAAAGGTTGAGAGTCACTGGTATAGAGACCCTTCCCTTCTGCCTAGGTACAATGCTGTTATTCACAACAGATTCCCAAAAGCATATTGCAATTGAATGTATTGAGGTCTCTTTTGTGCTTTTTTTCCTTGTACTAAGAATGCATGTCTATAGATGTGTACACACATATGCACAGGGGTTCCAGAGGGCTATGTGTCTGGTTCCCTTTTCCTCTCTCTCTCTATTTTATATCCGGGTAATCTTCTCCATAAATGCAAATTCTACCACCTCTTATATGCAGATGACTGTCTACTACAGGCTAGTCTCCTATTGTTCAAAGTAAAATCTTGGCCTGTCTCGTTGACATCTCATTGTGAATGTGTAGCCTTCAGCTGAAGCTCAGACTGGCTAAGACTCGGCTATTATTCTCCCCCTCAAAACTTTTTTCATTGCCCCCTTCAGTAGCTATGGGTAACATTACCATCTGGACTGTCATTCAGACCTTGGGTGCTGACAGAAGTGATATTTGTTATGTGTTCAGCCCCCTGAAAGTGCTCTACAGCTCTGCCCTGACAGAAGTGCACAGCTGCAAAGTGCTTTAAAAGTGTCTGATCGTATGACAAATTAACCCTTATTTAATGAGGGTTCAGATGAAGGGTCTCCAAAGCAGAGCACCTTCAGTAACTTCTGTTTGTCCCTGAATGTGAGCAGGGCCAGGCTGCATCAACTCATCCCCACCCACAGTGCTGTCTTCAGGATCCAATCCACCTGTCTCTGCCCCCCACCCCACTTCAGTGCAGGCTGGAGCTCCCTCTCCTGTCTGCTCCCCCCTCCAGTCCTGAAGACGGCATCAGAAGCTTGGTTTCCCACCTCTCCAAACCAAACAGCAAATGTCTGTTGGGTTGGGGGTGGTGGGTAGGGGTGGGAAGGGAGGGGTTGCTATAACTAATGACACTTTCTGTGAAGTGCCATGAGTTAAAGCAGGGAGCTGCATGTCTGTCAACCCCACTTGTATCATCTTCAACTCAGATGTCTCTTGAGGTCCTCACTTCCAAGATGTGTCTAAATCTTGTGGACTCTTTCTGCTTAACATATTGTAGAGAGAGCCTTTCCTGTCTATCTACACACATACAACTCTCCTCTAAGCTCTTTCTTATCAATGTGACTACTTCAGCAGCTTTTTCTCTGGCCTTGATAAATGCAGCTCATTTATTCAGAATACAGTTGCAAAGATCATTTTCCTACCCTGTCACTTTGACCATCCCAGAGACGCAGATGGATGCCCTATAGCATCCTCACTGGCATATTTGTGAGTCTGAAGCTTACATGTGGGAGTGGTTAGATGGAGGACACCAGGGAACATCCCAGCCTAGACACTAAATGATTATGATAAGCTAGGCTTAAATCATTTTTCACAAAGTGTTCCAGGCTAAGGATTTTTTTCTAGTTATAAATGCTAGTCTTTTGCTGCTTTTGATTTTAATAATTTAATCCTTTTGAAGTTTTGAAATTAACAGAATATTGCAACCATTATGTTGGTCATCTCTAAGAACTGAGCTGGGGACCTCCCAAGCTGTACAAGTCTCCTATTCTCTACTGCTAAGCCAAGTGCACAAAGATGTGGCTTATCTGGGCTTCACCATTGTATTGTGTTCCATTTCTTCCTCTTCTCACTAGAAAGCAAGGAGTTAACTGATGGAGGATTTGAACAGCTACAAATTAAATAATAAGTAGGCATCACTATGCTGGAGAACTCCCATACTGTTACTCCAGTATTTCCCAAATAAATGAAAGATAAGCCTCCACTTTCAGCAAAGTGAAACCTTAATTAGATCTGTGTCCTGTGTTGCTAAAGATCTGACTATCTGCATTTGTACATCTGTGCTCCCTTTCCCTTTACTGTTTCTCACTGTTCTCTTAGGGACTTGGCACAAACTTTAGAAATTCTACAGTATGTCATGTATCAAGACGGAAGGATTTTATAGCCACATCCACATGAGCGTGCACATTTGTTTCCCTGGGGACATGAAGCAGCAGCGTACCTTGTGCTGCTGCTTGTCCCTGGGGAATGCCTGTGCCATGCACCCTCTGGCATGCAGCAGGTTACCCTGGGTGGGGTAGGAGAAGCTGGGGCCAGCACTGGGCTGGCTCCTGGAGCCTTATCTGGAGTCCTGGGGGCCTCTTAGGGTTGAAGCTGTGGCGATCCTGCCACTCAGAGCCTGGCTGGCAGCTGGTGTGTAGCTCCGGCTGGTCAGGCTCCGGTTTTGGGTGGTGTATGCTGACCGCATATGCGCCACTCCACCTTTTTTTTGCATGGGCTTTTTTGACCTTGGGATTTCCTGAATGTGCACTGTGTGATGCCACAGATGTGTCGGCAGCACCACGTACTGCATGACCATGCCTGTCTGGACGTAGCCTATGGGGATAGAGGAGGGGTTTATTTTGGTACAGAGAAAGGCTCCAGGAACCATTCATGTCAACTATCAGGGGAAAAAAACCCTGGAAGCAAAAGGCATCTTTTTTTCTTGTATAATACTAACTGGAACTGAAATAAATATCTGTTTCCAGGAGAGACAAGATCTGTTTAATAGTTTTCTAGTTCTGTGCTATATCCATTACTTTTTTGGAGTAAAACCTATTCTTCACTCTGATTGTAGTTATTGCTGCTGTTTAGAAACTGTTGATACTGGCATTCAAATAACATCTGGACAAAATATTCTTTGTTATAGTTCCAGGCAATGTCACTTTCCTTCTCATCTCCAAAGTTTTCATCTGATGCAATGTCTGTGCAACATACTGAAATTAATTACCTTTATATAACATGGCATAATGAAATAAAATACGATTCCAAAGTGCAAAGATTTCTTAACTTCTGTTTTTAAAGGGCCTAATCCTGAAGTCAATAGACTCACACAAAATTGAAGGTAGACTCAAGAATAACTGGAACAAAGTTCTGAGTTTAATCTATTTGTTCTTAATTATAAGAAATGAAGAGCAGCTCAGACTTGCACTATTTTGCAGTCATTTATGCCCCCAGCTTTCTTTCCACATGAAATGTATTACCTAAAAATACAAAATTATGTAAATGCAACATTGTGTGATCCAGAATGTGGTGCCAATAGCTGATCATTGTTCTGGGATAACAGCCTTCTCTTTCTGCCAGTTAATGAACTTAGGATCAGTGTAGCAGGGACCTTGCTGAGCCCCATACTTACCAGGGCGATGACTGCTGATAGATGGATTCACTGCCAGCTCTGCAGAAAAGTGACGAGCCCATGGCATGACAGGGTGCTCCACTGCAACCCCGCTCCTGGGGTGGGATGGGTAGCCAGTGGGAAGCATGCTCTCAGCAGGCCCCTTCTCCAGGCCAGAGTGAAAACCAAACCCAGGCTCCATGCAGACACAAGACCCAGCCTGAGAAATGGGCAGGTTGCCAGAACAGACAGTGCTGCCTAGGCCCAGAAGCCACAAGTGCAAGGACTGTTGAGCTCCTCTGGGTGGAACATGTGGGGGCAGGCAGGGATCCAGATTGGCTCAGGCTAACCTGGAACTTCCTAACCTGGGGGGACAGTGCCAGCCCCAGAAGAGGGGGAACACCAGCATAGACTTGGCCAGCCCACACAGGACAGGCCAGTCCATTTGGTCTGGGCTCAAATAAGAGGGCGAACTCTGAAGAGCCCTGACTGCCTCGAGCAAGAGAGCCAAGGTATGCTGTTGGGCCAAAAGCAGGCCTAAAGCAGGCATGGATAACATTATTTAAGTTATGTTCAGTTATTCATTTCCTTCCCCCATGGACCCTGCTGCCTAACAAATGAAGCCAGATGCCTAGATAGACCAGGTGCCTGCTCCAGTCACTGACAGAACAACTGAGTGGAAAGAGGAGGGGTGTAGGGGAAGTGGCCCCCAGAAGACTCATGGATATCGTGACCCACACCATCACAACAAACCCCAGATTATCAGGTACCACCTCCTGACAACTTTTTCAGTGACACCAAGTCATGTCGGGAGAAATACAAAAGCAGAGGAATTAGACACCCATTGAGCATGCAGCACCTGGGCCTCACTCTGGTGTAGCCACTCAGCCTGGGTCCCACTACAATCAGATTCCATTTCACCTATTTGGCATGTAAATGAACGTAGGCACCTAGCTAGATGTGATTCTATTCTACCCTTTTCAAGTCTCTGAAAAGCTGGTAATACAAAAGGTGGGGTGATCCTCTTCCTCTTCACTGCTGTTTGGTGACTCAGCCTTAAGGGGAAGAGGATGGTGTGTTACAATAGTAGATGCATTAATAGATTTTTAAGGACTTGAAAAGTATGCAGTAGAATTGCACTTGTGTGCCTACATCCACTTAGATAGTAAATAGGTAGAAAAGAATCACAGCTGGACATTCAAGGGGAAGACCCTTGGTTGCACATGATAGAACTTGTTGGTATATTCTTTTTAAAAGGCTAGAAAAACAATATTAAAACCTCAGCTAAAAGGACATAACTACTCAAAAGTTAAGGAATACCACAATTAAGGTTACTTGTATAACCGTACTTTCCCCACTTTGCTTAATACTATTTTTAATAATTACATTGTAATGTAACCGTAGCCATGGTGCTACCCATGGTCACATCCTGATTCAGGGTCCTGGGGTGTCAAATAACCTCAGTCAACCTCCCAGCCACTAAGGCTGAGGCCACCTCTCCATGGAGTGCTTTCTTGTGGTTTCCCCACACACTGGAGTACATATAGTCTAACTATTTACACAGTTTATTATTTACAAAACAGTCAACATATGAATGAAGATAATAGCAGAGCAGGATATCAATAACCTAATTCTCAAGGTCAGGTATCAATTAACTAAAACACTCTGTACAAATTGAATCAAAGACACCCTCAGCACAACGCCCCAGCTTAAACCTTGAGACTCCAGTGAATTTCAGCAGAAGCACACAGAGTTAACAAGACATCAGCTCTAAGCAGGAGCACACAGGGTTAACACAAACATCAGCTCTCCTTCACACTGGCAGCACAGTACCCATGGCTGGTGCTGCTGCTTCAGAAAGTCCTGCTCTCTGCTAGAGCTTGCATGGGGGAGAGAAGTTCTCCTTTGCTCCAGCTGTTTGTGGTATCTGCAAAGAAACGCACACTGTCTTCCCTCCCAAAAAGTACCTTTCTCCAATTCCCAGACACAGCCCCTTGTGCTGATAACTGAAACAACCCTGGGTTTATCACCCGCCCAGCCCCAGACTGGTTCTGTTAACTCTCCCCAGAGCCTTCCCAGATCAACACCCTACCCTCCTAGGCAAGTCTACCTTACCACCCTTTCCCCTCCACACTAGTCTCTGCCTCACAGAGGGAGAAAGGGATATCAGGTTATCTTCTCGCTTTCACAAAGGGCAGGTTCATCTTACAGGCAGGCTGCATGGTGGTTCCTCCCCGAGCTCTGTGGTCCTGGGTTGCCTTCCCTTCTCTGAGCTTGACTGAGTCCACGGGGTTACTGCCTCAGGAGCCAAGCAAAAACAAGAATATGCTTTTGCAAGTAACAGCTTTCTGCAAACTTTCCTGCTCTGACTTTGCAGGGATCCTGAGCCCTGCTGCAAACCCAGCAGCAGCTGTTACAGTAGTGATAGAAGTTCAGAGATGCTCCCTAATAAGAAACTGAGGGAGTTAAGAATTGAGAGACAGTCCCTCGGTTAGTGAACTGCTAGCTAGTTAGAAAGAGACAAAGGGTCTGCAGAAGTTGACTACTGCTCCACAATTAGTTTGTTATTTAGTTCTTCTCATTCATGACAAAATGGGGGTCCAGGAAGGGTGGTCGTTCCTCAAGGAAGCAATCCGTCGGGCACAGAAGGAGGCAATCTCAGTGCATAGAAAAGGGGGCAAAGGGGCCAAGAAACCCTCCTGAAGCCATGTGCCATTGGACTGGGCTGGCTGCTGGCTCCACGTGCCTGCCATGTGGAGACAGGTGCCAGCCATGCATAGGGGCCAGCTGTACTGGTGTCCCAGAGGCAGAGGCACCCAGGTCTGTCTGGGCCAGCAGCTGAGTCAGGAGGACCCAGAGGCTGTGGCAGGGACCATGGGCCACCCTGGTAAGCAGGGACATGGGAGTAGGAGAACTGCGTAGGGATGAGAGGACTGCGTGTTGTATGGGGGAACTCTGTACAGTGGGGGGACTGTGTGTACATCCCCCACTGCGGCCAGCAACAGCCAACAGCAGGTCCTCAGGATGCTTATGACCTGCCGCAGGCAGATTCCTCAGCAGCGCACGGTGCCATCTGATTCCCAGGGGCTACATGTGGTGCACAGATCTGGCCCAGCCTGCTGGCACATGCCTTCAGCCAGAACCAGGCTGGCTTCTGCCACCACCCAGGTCTCCTAGCAGTGCAGGCAGAAGCCGCACACCATCAGGTCGGGTGAGCTCCTGGCCCACCATATACTGCTGGAGTTTGTTGTAGCAGCAGCCAGCAGTGGACACTTGGAGCACACCTGGCCCACTGCAGGCAGAGCCCCCTGGCATCACATGGTGCTGCCTGAGTCCCAGGGACTACACATGGTGCACAGAACTGGCCCAGCCCACTGGCACACACCTTCAACCAGGACCAAGCTGGCAGCCTGCCTGGTCCTGCTGCTGTGCCTGGGATCAGAGCAGATCCTGGGTGCCAGGCAGATTCTGGGGCAACCTAAGACAGAGCCTGGGTCCCAGCCAGCTCTGACCCACTACTGCCAGCCATGCCCCACTTCCATTTCCTTCAGCACATTGAGGCAGCATGCTGGAGGAGCAGGGGCATGTGGTAGGCATAGATACGCTCTGGCCAGGAGCTACAGCATCTCCTTGGAGGACCCAGCCTCCAGTTGCTTCCGGACATGCTCCAGGAGTGCACCCTACACTGCTTTTTTCTGGTGTGTTTTCTTTTGATACCGGGATTCCCTAGTATCAAACTTAGAGTCTGCTCTGAAAATACGCAGCATGGGGAACATTTTTTAGTTCATGGCGTGCCTTGTATGGTGTCTCAAGCTGCTTTGAGATGCCACAACAGACACATGCTAGCTCGTGTGGATGTGGTCATAGAGTTTAAAAATAAATAAGCTGCTAAGAAATCCGTATCATAACCTTGTAAGCAACTTGCTCACATTTAGTCACATTTAGTTGAGAGGAGAGTTCCTGCCTTTTCAGAATCTGTGTACTCCCCTGAACTTTTTACTGACTTTCCATGATAAGGAAATACAGGAATTGTGCTATTGAATTAGATCAAGTATCCAACTGTCACAGGGCACTAAGGTGCCTGCTCGTTTAAAGGCAGAAACTGCCCAGAGCAGTCAGGCAGGAATCCCACAGGTACAGGTTACTGTGGCAGCAGGCCTAAGGAGGGAATTAGCCTGCACCTGCAAACAGTCAGCTGACCAGAAGAGGCAGGGCCCTGGGCACATATAAACCCCAGGACTGGGACTAGAGAGTCAGTTTCCTGCCAGCAGCCAAGGGGGAAGGAGCCTTCAGGGAAGAACTGCCCAGAGATGCTGCACTTAGGGCTAATGGGGATCCAGGAGCTCACCAGGTACCTTTGCCTATGAGGCACTTAGTGTCGGGGAAGAAGTTTGACTCCTTTTAAAGGGACAGAGAACACCCTGAACTTTTTGTGTTATGTTATTAGCCTGGGGCTCATATTTTTGGCTGCTATTTTATAAATCCAGAAGATTGGGCTGAGGCTATTTGGGAAGGAGGAGGCCTCATTGGGGGTCCACTACAGTGTGGGGACCCCAGCACCAGTGTGGGTGCCATAATTTGGGGTGAACAGACCCCAGTGCCAGTGTGGGTGCCATAATTCGGGGTGAACAGACCCCAGACAAAGGAGGTGGGCGGAGAGCCCAGCTCCAGGGGGTGTTGAGAGAGAGACAGGGCTGCGGAGAGCCTGGTGATGACCGAAGGCCAAGCTAAACTAAGGCCTTGGAAGGACAATGTTGAATGCCATCTGTGAGGCTTGGGGCATGGTAAAGGGGCGGTTTGGAACCACAAACCTAGCGCATAAGCGTGAGGGTGTCCTGAGAGGCATCCATTTTGGAGCAGGACCCAAAAGGGGTCCAAGAACCCACAGGGTTCAGTGGGGTCCATCAGGACCGTGCCCAAAATACAAACTTGAGGGCAGCCTCCCTATTTATTATAGTACAACAAGACATGGCAGAAGAGAAAGAGGGTGCCCGTTGGGCAGGATTGGCACGGTCAAGGAGCCCTAGGGGTATCACAGCTATCCCTGGGGACCCCATCCTGTGACACCAACTGATTCAGGATCCTGTCCCCAATAGGGGTTTGCAGCGAAAGATGCAGAGACAATGGCAGGGAGGTCTGAAGCAGGTAGATGAGGGTAGGGGGAGGAGGGGATAAGCCCTCCCTTATGAAGGTCTCATTCCAATAATTGGAGGTTGGCTTAAATATCAAGAATGTGCTGTAGTAGGGACCCTGCACTTACTGGGGCAATGACTGCTGGAGTGTTCTACAGGCAGTATATTCCCACTCAGCCCTGAAGGAGAGAAGTGAGCCTGCAGGCTGACAGCGCACTCCTCTGCACCCTCACTGCCTGTGTGGGATGAGTAGCCAGTGGAAGCATGCTGTCCATAGGCCTGGGTCAGAGTGAGAGCCAGAAGCCGGACTCCACAGGAGCCCGGGACTCAGCCCGAGAAGAGCACAGGCAGCTGGCACAGTTGGTGCTGCCTAGAGCCTGGAAGCTGCAGTTGCAGCTCTAGGGCTCTTGGCACCTGGTGGCAGCCAGGGGTCTGGGTTGGCCCAGGCCAACCTGGAACTTCCTGTATAAGGCAGCACTGGCCTTAGAAAGAGAGGAACACGTCGTATCCCTCCAGCAGCAGAGCCAAGGACCTGCTCTCGAAGACCAGCTCAACACCAATTCTCCCTGCAGAACTCTGAACTTCACGCAGCCACTGGAGGTCGGGTATCTTCAAGGGCCACATGGGGGTCCTCATAATCGTGGCCCCAGGCTACCCAAAGGGCTTGGTTTAAAACAGGTGAGCCATCTTGGATTGGGCTCATACCAGGGGGTGAGCCCTAAAGAGCTCCAACCACCTGGAAAAAGGTGGCCATGTTATGCTACAGGGCCAATGTGAGTCCTGAAGCAAACACAGACTGGTATAACTTGTTTAAGTTATATTGGTTTGTTTGTTTTGGTTTTTTTTACATGGAATAGATGCCATTGATCACAGACCTATAACAAACCCTCGGGCTAAGCCAACTTATGCTGACCACTTGGTTTCCTTCCTACATGGACCTGTCTACCTAGCACATGAAGCTAGGCATCTAGGAAGTCCAGGCACCTAGTCTGATCACCAACAAAACACCCAAGGGGAAAGGAGTGGATTGTAGGGGAGGAGGAGCCCCACAGAAGACTCTTGGTCATCGTGACCTGCACTGGTGTCAACAAACCCTGAACGATCAGGTACCACCTCCTGATATCTTTTATAGTTGCACCAAGTTGTGGCGGGCAAGATACAAAAATAGGGAAATAAGACACCTGTTGAGCATGTGGCAACTGGGCCCCACCCTGGTGTGGCCACTTAGCCTGGGTCCATCTATAGTAGCTTTATATCCCTATTGTTTTGGTTAATGAGAGCTACTATGACCCTGGATCACCTTTTATTCCATTTAAGATGCCAAACCTTTACTAAGTCTTTAAATTATTGGTCCAAGGACATATTTAGTGGCAGTGAGTTCCACAGTCTAATTTAGTGGTAAAGGGGAAAAAATATTTCCTTTTACCAACTCTGAAACTGTTGCCAAACCACCTTCTTCCAAACCTTGGTCATTTCTAGCCTCTGACCCTTACAAGTGGACACTGAGTAATATGAAATCGGGAGAGAAAGTATAGTCTCTGCATTCTTCCTATGCAGAGGCAAACTGAAAGGCTTTTCACAAGGAAATGAAAGCTAAACACAAGTTTCTGAAACTT
>NW_005843082.1:361048-366017 GCF_000455745.1 Alligator sinensis
GCTGAAGTGCAGGCTGGAAAGCCTTTAAGCAAACATGGTTTCAAAACAAACATGGCTTTATAGTGAAGTATGCAGCATTTCCTTGCTCAGGAACAGTACTTTTCTATCATCAAAGGCCCTGCAAACCCTAACAGCCAGAGGCTCTATACTAGGACCTCTGAGACTTGAAACAGTATTGTCCCTCTGCTGATAGTACATGTCTGGGATCTCAAAGAATGGCTTTCTACTGAAGGAGAGAACCTTTGGGCAGGCTCAGATTTTAATGCTGTTTATTGTTTTACAACTATAATAGGTCATAGACCTGATTTAGGGACAAACACAGGGTATTAATTGTTTAAGGAATCTCAGCCCAAATTCCTTTTTTATTATAAGAACCTTATTTATTATCTTGGTTCATAAAAGGAATAGAGAGGAAACAAAGTGTTTCAGAGATGGAAACAAGAAATATCAGAGACATGAAAAGATTGGAACAGGGTACTCAGAAAAGTGTTACAAATATGGTGGAGGCAGTCGCATTGGACAGGCCTAGAGTGAGAATCTTAAGTCCAGAACCAGGAATCATGAGCATCGTAAGTCATAACAGTAGAGATTTAAAAAGCTATGTGGGAGTCCTTCTGGGCAAAAGCCCATGTATACATGTGTAGCAGTGGACACTCGCTAGCCACTAACCAGTTGTTTTTTGGCTCTCTCCACTCTGCTGCTTGTTGATTTATCACCCGCCATGCTATGATGTTACTGATATGAACAGAGAGAGTGTCTGCCCAGTTAGTGGGTCAGACTAACATAAATTCTTGAGGTAGACCTTTCCAGGGCTCCTCGTCCCTACACCCTGGTCTGTCACTCACCCGATCGGTGTTCTTGGGGATTCCTGATCAATCCCAAGACGTTATCCCCACACCTCTCCTTCTCGCCTGGTCCCTTAGACCTTCACGGGATATACCCCTGGTCAGATCTGTATTGATGAGATGGTAAGCTTAATTTTAACTTGAATTAGTAAATAGGGTGGCCCATACTCTGAGTGGTAAATCTTTTTTCTCATTGTCTCAGGGCAGTAAGGTGCCTGCTTGTTTAAGGGCTGAAACTGTCTAGGGAGAGAGCCCTAGCAGTCAGGCAGGAACCCCACATGTGCAGGTTATTACAGCAGCAGGCCTAAGGAGGGAATTAGCCTGCACCTGCAGCCGGTCAGCTCACCGGAAGAGGCAGCGCCCTGGGCCCATATAAACCCCAGGGCTGGGACTAGAGTTAGTTTCCTTCCAGAAGCCAAAGGGGAAGGAGCCTCCAGGGAGGAATTGCCCAGAGATGCTGCACCTGCCAGAGATGCTGCACTTAGGGCTAATGGGGATCCAGGAGCTCACTGGGTACCCTTGACTACTAGGCACTTAGTGCCAGGGAAGACCTTTGACTCCTTTTAAAGGGACAGAGAACACCCTGAACTTTTTGTGTTATGTTATAGCCCAGGGGTTCATATTTTGGTTGCTGTCTTATAAGTCCAGAGGATTGGGCTGAGGCTATTTGGGAAGGAGGAGGCCTCATTGGTGGCCCACTACAGTGTGGGAACAGTATTCAGGGGTGAACAGACCCCAGCGCCAGTGTGGGCACAGGATTTGGGGTGAACAGACCCCAGCACCAGTGTGGGTGCAGGATTCTGGGTGAACAGACCCCAGTGCCAGGGGGCACTGAGAGAGATACAGGGTTGTGGAGAGCCTAGTGCCAAAGGGCACTGAGAGAGAGTTATGGAGTAATTCCATAAGGGAAGAGGTGTGAAGAATGAAAAGCCAGCCCTTCTGCTTGCCTTTTTCTAAGTGTCCTGCTTTATTGCAGGCACAATATGCCAATCCCAAGGAGAGAGACTGGGTTCAAAATCTGAAAATAGCAGCGACTGCTATTTTTGCATCTCCGCAGCAACTCAGTGCCCAGAGTTGGTGTCCCAGTTGCCCTGCTCTCTCCTGTTAGCTCTGCTACTTCCTTTGATGGTGTTTCTAACTCTTTGCACAAATAAAACAGATTATCTGCTTTGGGGATGAACCCATCGCTGGAGAAGGACTAACATCTCTTTTGTTCAACAGTGTGAATAGCAGTCATGTGTCTGATGCTGTCTTCTCAGGCACTGAACATAAAACTTTTGCTCTGAAATATAAGTTTGGCAACAACTGACACAGCATGTAGTGACAACAGCAGGAAGTCCTTCTTGCTACTTGCACCTAGCACAGCAGCACCTAAAACACAGTTTATTTGAGACTGAATACACTCCCCACCAAACTATACCTTTGAAACAGAAAAGGCTGGGAAAACCCAGGCAGAGGGAAGGTCTCTTAGCAGAGAGACCTGGCACAGGATGTCCTTATGCCATTTTCAAATGGTGGGGAGGAACTAGCTGGCTTAGCCAGGAACCATTTTGCACATGCACAAGGAATGAAATCAAACAAATCCTTGCATCTTCTTGAAAGTTAAGGGGTACAGGCAAGGGCCTGGAAGTACAGAGCAAGACTTCACAGAGAGAGAGTCCACAAAGCTGTCTGAAGTTGGCTACAGAGGCCCAGTACATGAAAGTATGGCAAACAAGATAATTTTTCTGGAAGTGTAATGATGTTTCGACAGCTGGAGTCTGACCAAAGCCAAAAGGAGTGGAGAGGCGGAGTAAGGACGGGGTGTAGGGGTGGCGGAGCCCCATAAGTGACCACCGGGCAGACTACACCTGACCAAGTGACCCTGAGGAGGCAGCCCCCACTGGGAATACTCAAAGTTGTGGCAGGAGAGATACGAGCAAACCAACTCAGGAGGGAACAACTGCTCGGACAACAACTAGGGTGGGCGAGTTGAACACCACACAACATTCAAGGTAAAGCCACTCGAGACCAGGTGCTTGAGGCCCGATGGTCACATCTGGACTTTTAAAAAAGCCTTTGATCTGGTATCCCGTGAACTTCTTGTGGAAAAATTGGCCAACTGTGGCCTCGGCTACACCACAGTCTGATGGCTGGGAAATTGGCTCTGAGGTCAGATCCAGAGAGTAGTGGTCAATGGTAGTGAATCACTATGGTGCTCCGTGACCAGTGATGTCCCCCAAGGCTCTGTCCTTGGACCGGTTCTCTTTAACATCTTTATCAACGATGTGGACATTTGTGTCAGAAGGGCACTGGCTAAGTTCCCCGACGATGCTAAACTTTGGGGCATAGCGTCCACACCTAAGGACAGGCTAGTGATCCAGGCTGACTTGGATAAACTTAGTAAGTGGGCAGATACAAACCTGATGACATTCAATACTGATAAATGTAAGGTACTCCACCTTGGGGGCGGGGAACACCACAGCATGGTTATAGGCTCGGCATGGCTATGCTTGCTAGCATCACTGCTGAAAGGGACTTGGGGGTCATGACTGACCACAAGATGAACATGAGCTACAAAATGCGATGTTGCAGCTGGTAAAGCTAACCAAACTCTGGTTTGCATCCATAGATGCGTCTCAAGTAAATCTCATGATGTCATTCTCCCATGGGACTCTTCAGCCTGGGAAAGTGCAGGCTCAGGGGGGACCTGGTGGGTGCCTAGAAGTACATAAGGGGTGTGCATCAGGATCTGGGAGAACATCTGTTCACAAGAGAGCCCCAAGGAAAAACAAGGACCAATGGTCATAAACTCCTCCAAGACCATTTCAGGCTAGACATAAGAAAAAATTTCTTTACTGTCTGAGCCCCCAAGACCTGGAACAGATTCCATCCAGAAGTGGTGCAGGCACCTACTCTGGACTCTCTTAAGAAATGTTTGGATACTTATCTTTCTGGTATCCTTTGACCCTAGCTGACTTCCTGCCCCCGGGGAAGGGGGCTGGACTTGATGATCTTCCAGGTCCCTTTGAGCCCTAAAGTCTATGAATCTATTAATTCTCCTCATTGGCAGCTTGTCTGTGCTCCTGTGCACACCCATGGTAATTCCCCTTGCCTTCTCCCTTCCAGGGGAATTGAGCTGCCCTGGTGCTCCTAGCTGACTCCCTCTTAAAAAAAGACCATAATGCCTGGGGTATCATGGAAGCCCATTCCAGCTGCACCAGAGTGTGGCATGTGGGATTTAAGTCCCTCATCATAGGCCTGGTTTTCAGCTGTGACTGGGTTTTCAGTTTAGGCTTGATCAGAGGAATGAGCATAACAGGGTGCAGAGTAGGACCCCTGCTACAAATTGATTTGTTTAGGAAGCAAGTGCCTTAATTTATAACATCAGATACCACCAACTGTCAGGGACTGGACACTGAACAAGATGGACCTGTGAAAGTACTATTACCTCAATCAGTATCCTGTATAAGAATAATGCCTACTACTTGAAGAAAGCAGAACATTAATTAATTCATATGTAAAGCCTTATGTAGTTGATGGAATATCCACTTTTTCTGTTTTGGTATTAAGTTCTTTGCAGATGTCTGATCATCCTCTACAGATTCCCTCTTCTTTTACAGTAACATCTCCACATTTCTTGATAGTGAATGGGAGTTACAATTGTGTAGGAAGAACTTGAAATATTAGATATAATAAAAATGTATTTTCAAATGTATCTAAAACAAGGGTGGGCAAAATATGGCCCATGGGCCAGATCTGGCCCACTGGGTGATTTACTTCCAGCCTGCAGGTGTGCACCCACCAAATAATTGTATCTAGCCTGGCCCGCGGCTGCCACTGCTGTGCTCTGAATGGGGCCAAGCCCCACCCGCTCCCACCAGGGCAGCACACTGCACTCCCAGCTTCTCCCGTGGGAGGGCCTCGGCCCTGGCACCAGCCTTGGCCAGTGAACAAAGCTTATGGGCAGGGCTGCTGACCCTGCTGCTGCAGCTACCTGGGGAACTGCTTAGCTCCCCCCAGCCTCCAGCAGCTCCTCCTCAGGTTACTGCTGCAGGACCCTGGGCAGCAGGTAGAGAAGTGACAGGAGGTGAGGGGAAGCTGAAGCTTGATGGGAGCCTGGAGCACAGGGCCAGGGCCAGCAG